>NC_042495.1:80791678-80880146 GCF_005508785.2 Acyrthosiphon pisum | reverse complement strand
GTTAAGTCTTAGAATTTTTTTTTCCTTTTCACCGATATTAAAATGTCCACTACTATACGCATTATAGAGTTGTAGTTCTATCCCCCACCGGGCCTATTCCATTGTTTTTCAATTCACTAGCTGTTATGCTAATTTCCACGGAACGTTACCCCTACCACATATAGACTGCATCGCGTAGACGCGCACTACAACAATCACATTGTCGCCATTGCATTTCACGTGTGTGTTTCCTGAACAATACGAACCGTTTTCAATGCGTTTGTGTTTTCAAAATTTTACTATTCAAATGGAAGGTAATCCGATATTATTTTATTATAGACATACACCTACGTTTATTCACATATTCATTGGAAGTGGCCCGAAACATTGGACGAACAAATATTCCATTAGAAACAGCGGGGGGATTGTTTCATTGTGATAAATATTAGGTGTACTCATGTTCCAAATAAAGTTGAAATTAAATTTACAATAATATTGGTATGAAAAATTGAGAAAATCTTAATTGTCTACTGTTGGTTGCGTATTAGGTAATAACGCATCAACATCTATTATAGCCTAAATAGGCCTAGACAATTTGTCAATTTCTATAGTAGAGATCTCATGAGATCATATATATATATATGTATAGCTATAGGTAGGCATTATACCTACAGAATTTCGGCACTATTCCATTGTATTTTAAGTTATCTATAACGTAGACAGAAATATTTATGTTTTTAAATTATATTTTAACACATTATATCAAAATCTGTTACGCATTATTTACCTATATATGTAATATATAGGTCGATATGTGGATATATTCATACCTTATTCATTAAACAATACAATAATATCAACATCTACGTAACATATATAGGTAGTTATAGTATTAAATAGTTACAGTCCACGTCATTAAACGAACGCCCTGCTTATTTTATAAGTTATAAATTGTAATTAAAATTACTTATATGATTTTGATACGATTATTTTTATAATTTACCGTTTTTCGAGAATGTGTAAGAAACATTTTTTTTGCTATTGGTTGTAAACATAAATACGCTTAACTTAATATCGCTGATTTGTGTTTAGTTACTATCTTATAAGGACAAGCTAATTTTCATAACTAGGTAATAAGTAATAACAAATTGACGATTGACCAGTTAATTGCTTAAAAATAAAGATAATTTATGTGTCTAGATGAATGCTGATCAACATTCAACATAATTATAATTTTAATAGGTGCCCGGGAGTACCGAACTCACCAGGCCTAGGCCACGACCACCAATAGGTACTTATAGATTAACATTGTAAAATATTGTTAATTCACCAAGCATGCTCATTTTTTTCTTTCTATAATGAATTCATTCAAATTCTGATTTTAAGAATTTTTAAATATACCCATTCACCATAATATATTCAAATTCTTGTTATTTTTTGTACTACCTAGGAGTGTTCTGTGACGATACAAGACCAGAAACTTCTGGTTTTCAAATGAAACCCCTCCCCCTATTTACTGTGAATAATTTTTTTGAAAATGTTGATGTTCCTAATTCAAATAACTAGTTTCTTAGTTATTAAAATGTTTGTATTAAGGTCTAAGGATAATATTAATAGTCCTTAAAAATAGTTTTACATAAATATAAAATAGACGTACAACTGGATCTAGTATTTACTATCTATATACTTGAGCCATTTTTAAAAATTATTAACATCGATAGATTAATATAAATGATAACAATTTTCAAATCACAAATATTTTAACATACCATGGACCTTTTATCCTTAGAACTCAAAGTTGTATAACTTAAAAACTACCAGAAAATCAGATTTTGAGTAACCGCATGATTGAAGAAGAAAAGGGATGAGAATGCTTATGGTGATACACCCTGATATTGTACACATTGTATAGGTATTTTAATGTACTTACTACAAACATTGATAGAAGAATGGATGAGTTGAATCCTGTTGAAAAATGTCAGTCGGTTTTCGACCAATTGTTTACATAATGTTATAAGGGAAATTGAACGTTTTTATAAAAATTAAAAAAATTTTATATTGTAATTATTTATTTTTTCCTAGCTTATTATCTATAAAATATGTTATTTCGCTGGGTTTAATTGGATATTATAGACATTAACTCCGAGTTATCTATATTATCACAGATAATATAAATAAAAAAAATCTCATGCGCGATTTGTGCTGCTTTATTAAAGTATTAGTTTAAATCAGTTAAGTGTATACGCATCATTACGGGTTATCCCTGCGTTATCCTGCAAAAACTAAAACGTCTTATTTATTGGGATGATTTAGTCTTTGCAAAAAGATGACATTCGTCATGCAAAAATGCACCCTATACCTAATTATACTGTTGTTGGCCACTGCACTAATATAATAATGGTGCAGATCAACGATTAATACGATTCTAAACTATAAGAAGCAATACACAATGCGATATACTTAACATAGTTTATATAACGCATACCTATTATTTTAATCAAAGTTTTACATGACTTTTCTGAACCTATGACTTCTTATTACTTCAAAAACTATTAATTAAAATTATAATATATTATCGTTTTGAAGAGACTGTATTTCACCTAGTCGAAATTTCTCGTCACGGCCCAACACCTCCATAGGCGTAGCGTGATGAATTTATGTGGGGGGGGGCTAAACAAAATTCCATGGGGATTATAGCCCCCTTGGACCCCTTTCATTCTACGCCTATGCACAATACTATGATGGTATAATATCGTACACGCACTTGGACATAATCGCCTGTTATAATCATTATCGTGAAACTTGACGACCAACTGATTAAAATTAGGCGGGTATCAGCGGTATACCGGAGAGTAGGTGGTATATCGTATGTATCCTTATATATTGCAGTGATTTTCAAACTTATATGTATCCAACGAACGGTATGGGCCTCTGACTCTTTCACCATGGAACCCAACCAAGATGAAAATATGTTCTACGCGTTAAAAATAAAACCATATAATAGTAGGTAATCATCATTATTATATATTTTTCTTTCTGCATCGTGGCTTCTCTGACCAACAATCAAAGTTCACAAGCCACGATGTCCCTTTGCGCCGTGACGCAAAGTTTGAATATTATATAACATATACTCGTATGATATGAGACTGAAATATTTATCTGCGAAATCCAGTGGGGTTCCAAGTACGCAAGGCTCGACCGTGGTATAAGCTTTTGTCGTATATTGTAGACAGTCGTCAGTGTAATATTATTTAATGTACCTACACGTAATATAGGTGGGAAATAATTTAGTAATTTAGATATTAAGATAGGTTAGGCCTGGGAAGCAAGATGACGTGCTGAAGTGACACAAATATGATATTTAAGACCGCCATACGCGCATGTACGGGAAAGTCCCGTTGTCGTCGAGTATATCGGCGAGAACGTAGATACGACGATTGTGCGTGTGAAACGGCAGTTATAGTACGGGCTAAGTGTTATTTTGATTAAGCGAATTATTTATGTTTGTTTTTGAATTTTAATAAATGAGTTTCCGACCTCAGAAATGATATGTTTTATTTTGAGTAGCCACAAAATTCTACGTATCTACTCTTTGAATCCGATCTGTAACCGGTTAATGTCCGGTTAACATGGTCGTTGAAGATTGAAAGTCTAAACAGTAAAGTAGAGATATCGACTTCTAGAGAGCCAAACTGTAACCGGTTAATTTATGGTGTTTTAGTAACTCAAGTGTCGATAGAGGTATATCACTGAAAAGTGCATATACGACACTTCACTATATATTATTATTTTGTACTGTACGTGCGACGAGTGATCAACAGAGATATTATCTGTTTCATAAAGAATCTGTATTCACGACCGTCCAACTTACAGCGTGGTTATCATAATGTATATTGTATAATATAGATGATTTATTTAGAATTAATAAAATTATGTTTTTATTTACTAAAATATTATAGGGTCGTGTACTTATGTGTATAGTAGGAAAATAACCTACCCTTCTGTAGTTACATGATATATTGTACCATGATAGTCCATAAATACATTCATAGTTTATAATTTATTGTGAACTAATTATAAAACATAAGACTTAATAGATGTAGGTACCTGTTATGCAGCGTATATAATTACTCATAATTTCAAATATAGCTTATATAATATTATATATGACCGAGAATTATGATGTTATGAAATATTACTTTTGTGCTCATTAATTCGATCATAACGAAGAAATAGTAGTGAAATATTATTTCATCTAAATGGATTCCCAAAACATATCCAAATAGGTTGTATTTTATTAATATAAAACTATTTTAAAAAAATGAAGAGTAAAAGTTACATGATCTAACTAAATGATTGGATGGTAGAGATAAATATTCTTAAACGGCATATATACCTTAAAAACTTTAAATAAGATCAACTTTATATAAATATAGGCTGCAATTATATATCAACTACGTCGGTTGATATTGTGAAATTATTATTTTCTCTGTATAATAATATCTAAAAGTCTAAATGGACCAACATTTTTCTGAATACCTTTAACAAAATATACGAGTACTTCAAACCTACTCGAACACATAACATTTATAACAAGTATACATTTATATGATATATACGCCAGACGTCCTGCAAAAAAGTTTAACCCACAGTGGATATCTGAATATTGTATACATATATATGTGACTCTATCAATCACTTTTTTTCTGATCAATAGGGCTCGTATTTTAAAACATATATGCTTCTTTTTTTAGATATCAGATAAAAATCTAATTTTCGTACATAAATTCGTTTCATGTCATTCCAAATAAACCAATTTATTTTTGCTTTTTTTTATGTAAATGCTTAAATACTGTAAATGCTTTTTTGTAATTATTCCAGCTGAAGCATTTTAACGTGTTAACTATGCTATAGTAATAAAAAAAATGTAATCTAATTAATAATAGAAATGTAAAAATCAAGAAGACCGACTAAATAGTTGGATTATTATTGTTTTCGTTTGTTGGCTTGATTATTAAATGTATTAAACGTAATATTATCATTGATAGCTTATCGACTTACGAATCTAGCAAAATAAAAGGTACCTATATAGTTAATACTTTTTTTCATTTAAATTAATTTTCAATTTTATACCTAATTTAAATTAATTTTTGGTCATTCTTTTTTTTTTTGTTTTTTTTTTTTTTTAAATAAATATGCTTATTTTGTTATTAATTGTTCTTTAAAATCCTAGCCCTATTGATCAGTGTTTTTAAAATATGATTTTGGATACTGTTGATAGCGTATCAGGAAGCCAGACATGTCGAATTGTCGACACATCGTTATAATATATTATATAGTTGATGGTTTATTAAATCGCAAAAAAAAATTGGAGGTATTATACATTCAATTATTTATGAACAAATTCCGAATAAGTAATTATTCCCAATTAATATTTAAATATGTAGTTGGATGAAAGCAGGTTATAACGAGGACGAACAGAGCGAGACACCCTGCACTATATATACACGCAAGTACAGCATCGATATAATACTATTATAATAATATGTACATTATGTACGGCGGATTTAATCCTATTCAAATTATTATATTATTTTTCGATAAAAATATCAATCGTGAAAACTGTACTTAATATAGAATAGTGAAACGTAAAATACACTTAGGTACGACGTAATATAATTTTTATAATTATAAAATAATATATTATGATATTATTTACCGTGAGATTAAAACGCATTACTTATACGAACGCATATCATTTATATCAATAATGAATCCGGGTTGATATAAAACGGGTGTGGGTGTGTTTGTGCGTATGTATTATATAGGGTGAGTACCTATAGTGTCGAAAGTTTGTAGCAGGCCAATAAATTATTATAATAATAATAATATTATCCACTATATTATATACACCGGCGGCTGCCATGTAAAACCGAATAATAATTGACAGGACGCCTCTCCTCCATTGTCGCGGTGCCACGTCAACGCACTATATAGCATCAATTTTTGTCGTTATTTGATTTACCGTTCGCACCACACTAATGATTGATAAATGACTGGGCAAACATTCAGTTGTTTACACTCGCCCGTAAACTGTAATGAAATATTATTATGTCGTTACGGTGTGTTTCGACCAATATGCCAAGTATTTTTTTTTTTTTAAACAAATAACAAACGAACGTAATAGGTTTGTATTAGGTTTATGAAGCGTGTCATCTGTGTTTATACTTACCACCCCGTCCAAAGTCTTTGGGGCCATATAGGCTCGCAAGTGGTTTTTTTTTTTTTAACGCGTTATACCTATACCTGTCTACCTATAAATACGTGTATTATTTTAGTTTTACCTTTTTATTTCTCAGACAACAATTTATATTCATTGCCAGTTGCAATATTATTAAAATATTATTCTAGTAGTAGTTACTTACAGCTAACCTACTATTAATAATATAATAGGTATTACCTGTTCACGAGCAATAACGTCGCATAATTATTAAATACATCTACCTATATTATAAATAATAAAAGTTTGTGCAAATAAAAGAAATAATACTGATTAAAACGTTTTTAACAATATATAACAACCGATACACAAATCTCTGATTATTATATAGTTGGAACCCGCGTGGTACCTAAATATAATAATAATATATATAATATAATATTATATATCCGATATGGTGATATGCCTAACTACCAAAGACTTAGCGTTCATTGTATAGTAATATATTATGTTTGTGGAGCCTTTATAATCACCCACCGTGTATATTATAAGAAAAGACGTGTGACATCAATTCTGAAAAAAAAAGTCTACTTGCTTGCTTATTGCTATTATTCATAGTGGTTTTGCAAAAAGAAAAAAATTATAATAAACGGACCGTGAATTACGGTGGTTCCTTACTCCGAGATGCATTTGTTTTAAATGCACACGAGCACAAAACGTATTATGTATAATTTTTCTTAATTCATGCGAACACATTGTATATAATATATATAGGTAGTATTCTTTTATTCTACTATAAACTGTATATAATAATTATTGTATCAAAGTAAAAACTATAAATTCATTCACTAAATTTATAAAAGCTTCCGTATTATGAAAAGAGTATGATAAAAAATGATATAATGCTCATAATATATCTGGAATATACTATATGATACTTACATGATATCTGTATAAAAAAAACATCATGATATTAATAATATACTTATAAGTGCATTATATTACAACTATATTATGTGATACTAAAACACGACGCTTCAATATTATATATTAAGAGTTGGAGTTCTTTTGGAACTTAGTAAGTATATTATACTATAGCGTAGTGCTTATATATTTTACATGAATAAATAAGTATGTTAAACATTAAAATACATCCCATCTTCAAGATTACAACACACATTATTTACTTATTTATTTGTATGTATGATAATTTATCATGCCATAGTTGCAGATGTATTCGAAATATTATTACTGCAATTGTAAATATATTGCTACAAACAAGGATATTTGCTATGTAGTACCTATTCGCATTTGTACCAACACAAATTAAATAATGTTTTAGAACATAGGTACCTATAATACATAATCTATAACTGCGGTGAAATCTATAATACAAAGATAATTACAATTTTAATTATTTAAATCCATACAGTATTTTAAATTGTAATTAACAAGTTATAATATTCTACATGTCATTCGTTGCCATTTATATAATATAATAAGGTAAAAATAAGCAAAGAAAAGTTAATTATCTTAACTTAACGAAATATATTAAGCTTTATTAGAATAAACTCTGTATAATATATTCACTCTATTATATTGAAGCTATAATATTTATATATATTACCCAATTCCAGAATATATGATGGGAACCGCCTTTGAGTATTTGGTGATTAAGACCATAGATTATTTAATTAAGATGTTCTATATATATCATTCATCAACGCAATAAACGTATGGTAAGGAATGGAACCAGAAGACATATTTAAATATAACAATAGGTACGTGACATCTGTAGTACTTACCTATACGTGAATCTGTAATATAATATAAATTATTATAATTGCCAATTAAGAAATGTATTCGTTTTCAACATCTACTTTAAACTTATGATTTTATCATTCTATTATCTTCCATATAGGATATATTTTATATTTTGATACTCTTTTTTTCTTATTTTTATTTGCTGTCGGCGACGGCACAAAAATCCATTGAGATATTCCTATTATATTTATTGAAATAAATAGGTATTTATTGCATACAAAATAATACACAGTTTAGAGGTATTAAAGTTTGTTGAATAAATTGGCAGTTACGATGAACTTGAGTGTGATCGAGATTAGCTGTCTCCTGATTTTAATGGATTCAGCTAAGTACTTGGTACCTACCAACTCTTAATTTATTAGTCATTAATCAAACAATATTCCACAAAATTATGAATTTTACTACTAGCAACTAATAATAATAATAATAAAGAAATCAAATATGAGACCAATGTGCCTCTTTATAGTATTATCATTTTAATAATCAACTAGATCCATTATAGGACACACTATGCTATATTATGACCAGTATGATATACTATGACCTTTTACGTTAGAAATGATATATAAGGCAAAAAAGTGAAAATGAAATTTAAAAGCTACAAGGAAAGATAGCATAGAGTTTCTATAATGTCCTCATAGCTGGAATTATGCAAAATCATATAGGTTGTATAGGACCAGTTTCACTCAGAGTTTTTAAAAGAAGACCCACCCGCAAGGTAAATATATATATATTACAATATTACAGTGATAAATCAAAATGGGGGGCGGATGGGGGGAATGATGCAAGAAACATAAACATGCATTGCTAAGTTTGCATTTTATATGTAATACTAGGTACGTATATGTACGGATTATTATATATTTTGTACACTAATTTACAAATCTTCATAAATTATATTTAAAAACACATTTTTTTGCAGGATAATGACAAATCACTCAACTGCAGGGTAATACTAATAAAGGATTCCTAAAAAATTTTTAGTCTGATGTCCACCCGATAATGTGTGTACCTGCAAAATAATATGTTTTTAAAATATCATGGATTAAATCGTCATGAATATTAAATACTTATCACTTCACTCTGAAGTCCGAATCTAATAGACACTCATTTCTTTTGACTAATTATATGTTAATGTCTGTGAAAATAATTTTTGTATAATTGGGTAGATATAAGATAAAAACATTTTTCAAAATCACAATATAAATTATTTGAGAAAATTAATGTTTTGCGTTAAAAACACCCACTCTGTATTAAATAAAAATATATTTTCTGCATGACTTATGAATTCACGAGTATTAAGATTGAAATCCGAATTAATAATTTTATTTAATTCGTTGGGATGAATATATTATGATGTATACTCAATGCCCAGTGGGTATATAAAACATTTCGAAATGTTAGTACCTACTACCCTATACAAGTGTTCAAAAATATTATTAAAATATTATTAACTAATACTTATCAACTTTCAAATTTCAATACAGATGTACACATATACTTATAATAAAATTATATAGTATTATAATTTATAGTACATTAGTACCTATTACCCATATACATTCGTAAAGTACCTACGTTGTTACATACTTATCTATATTATAATTATTTTAAGAAAAAAATTACAATTATTGATTAAATTAAATAATATAATTTACACTACACGAGTAGTAACTTCTGTTTGACTTAATTAATTGTTTGCATATAATTTACTATTGACACACTAATAATTTATATTATATATATTTTTTAATAGATCAACAATTACGGGTTTTATTTTTTATCGAATAGTTATACATACTAAGTATATATAAAGATAATGTAATTATTGAAATACTGATATTAATATATATCATAATGATATTCATTATTCAATACGATAATTATAATAGTTAGGTACCTAACCTACATTTATTACGGTAAAATCATTTGTTAATTTCCTGAACATGTTTTCATTGTTGACATTAAAACAAAAATAGGTAAATATTACAGTTTAGATATTGTAGATTAACTGGCATATACTATATATATTGACAGCTGGTGAAGGTATTATATATAAGCGTGAGTATAATAGCGTAGCTTAATAACAATTCAATATCTGTCACGTAAAAAAAAAAATTATAAAAATTATAAAACTATAATAATGAAAGACATATACAGCAATTTATTATGAATCTAAACTCTTCAATAAGAAAGGATAAGAAATTACACACTATATCTAACCACCCTAAAAATGTAAATAAGAAAATACAAATAATATAATATGTATAATATATGTAGGTTAATACCATAATAGCTGGTGTACCTAACCTATACATTTTAAATTTTTTAAGCTGATTCAATCATACACTAAAAATGTTCAATAAATAAAAATATAATTATAGATCCTGTAAATTAGTCATTTAAGAGACTATCATATATATTGAAAATTACTGCTGTCGTTAATTTAGGTGAAACTTTTTTTTTGATTTAAACACTGCAATGTAACCTGCAAAATATCCTACAACGTTTCAATACTGCTGCAGATATGTGTGAATTTATACTTTACAACTTTATAACGAAGGAGGCTGCAAAAATTTATCGCCGTGACGATATATAGGTATACCTACTATTATTACGGTTATTGAGTACTTATTTTATATTTTATCATTACATATAACTCATACCACCAGTAAAAGGCAACCATAAGATATATGGAATATTTTTGTGTCCGACATAATTGCGTACGTACAGGTTAACTATATTATATACCTACATGTGGCTATATCAAGTCACGTATAGAACTCTACATAACAAAAATAAAAAATATTCTCATTATATTATACGTCATATAGGTTCAACTGTGTAGTATATTATATCATATATAATAGGTGTATACATTTCATGGGGTGATAAAAGGATTATTATTAATCATCAAAAAATTATAATATTATATTATGTATATTATGTATACCTACCTATTATAGAGATATGAACGCACTGCATGACGTGTGCCTGCAGCAGCCGCGTTCAATGTCTACAAGTACTCGCGGTTCTGTTCGGCATAATTAATATATAATTATATTATATTGCACTGCTATGCACTATGCAGTTTGTCGTCCAATTTGCACGCGTATTGACGTGCGCCAATAATAACATCGCTGCAGAAATGTATACAATTGTAAATATATAATATAATATATTATGTGCAATATATGCAGGCATGTGCAATGTGTATACCAATTATAATAGTCTCGGTAACAGAATCTAAAACCAAAAAAACCTTGTATAATATTATATCTTGTAACTATAGAGTACATAAATAAATAAAAATAAATACAATTAGAATACATATAGGAACGTTAATTCAAGCCTGGGCATAAACGCGTTAAAAAGTTAAAAGTTAAGTTAATTTTAACTTTTTTAAATTTAATTTTCATTAACTTAGTTTTTAACTTAACTTATTTTAATTGATATTAACTTAATAAATAACGAGTTACTTTTAATCAAATTCAAGTTAAGTTAATTTATAAATAATTAAATAATAAAAATAAAAATTATTATTGATATTACATAACCATTTACTAGAATAGGGAATTACAAAATATATAGTTAAATCAATTTCTTAAATAAATATTTTACTGAAGTATAAAGTTAGCTATATTCTCTAACAGTTTTAGACTTTTAGTACCCTGAAAAAGTATTCAGAGTTTAAAATTAAGTACATTCTTAAATACCATGTTATTTTTATTTAATATTTTTTAAAAAAATGTATATTACTTATCTGTATTAGTGTATTCATAAATCAAAAGGTTGTATTTGTTTTGGCATTTTCAATTTTGTATTTTTTTCGTACCTACTTCATAATTATATTAATTCAGTACCCATGTATAGAAAAGCTATTGGCTATTTCCTATGTTCAATAATATTTATGATTTTTATTATTTAAACCATATTACTGGGTATTTATAAAGATATTATAAAAAAAAAATAATAACTTAACTTAACTTAAGTTAATAAGTTAATTGAAAATGTTCATATACCTAACTTTTAACTTAACTGAGTTAAAAAAAAAAAATTAGGTTAACTTTTAACTATTGACTGAGTTAAAATGTTTTACACTAACTTAACTTAACCCAGTTAAAAATTATCATTAACTTGCCCAGGCTTGAACGTTATAAGGAACCAATAATTTGAGGTCCATAATATATACAGTAGGTATATTTTAATTTTTTGTTTTAACAAATCATAGTTTTATTTACTTTGATATTACTTCTCGTTGTGAAATTATAATTTTAATTAAAAATGTATAAATAAGAGATGAATCTCAATTCCCAATAATAATATACTACAGCAGTCATAATATTATACAATATGTAACTATATATTTTATATCATGCAGTATATTAAACAATTTTGACCAAAATAAATGATCAGCAATGTCTGAGAAGCAAAACGGGTTAGGTTGAAAATACCAGAATATACCCCAAAAACGTAACCGAACTTTAGTTTTGTATTTTTTTATGAACCTGTGCAGCCTGTTCAATCGTTATGACTTCAGTACGTCGTTATTATAGACTGGCCAATTCAGTATGCCTAATATATATTTATAACATATAATAATGACGAACTATGCAGAGAAGATCGTTATCATGTGCAGTGAAACGCATATTATATTATTGTGGCAATAATAATTACGTAGATAGTCACGGAAGACTAGAGCCGGGTTCTTACTACACTGTAACGTGTTGTTTTGTGTTTTTATGTTTATACCAAAATGCAACACGGTCAAAAGTTGAATATATTGAACTATGCGGTATCATTTGGTAAGGGTGGGCAAGTTAATGATTTTTTTTTTAACTTAGTTAAGTTAAGTTAATATGCACCAATAACAAAAAGTTAAAAGTTAAGGGGATTCGATACCGTGATTCTCTGTTTTTGTCTAACACACGCGTGACATAGTATTTTAGACGTGTTTTTTGCCAAACATTCCAATTGATCAATTGAAGTGACAAGAATTCTGAAAACAGATTTGAATTTGTCGTTAAGTCTACTTGAAATCGACTTCCCCACATTTTTAATATTATCCCCCAAATTGTTAAGAATGTCATATTCAAAGGAAGTGTTTAAAATTTCTAGTATTTTAATTTTTAGAGAAGTTAAAATCAAAAAATCAAAAATGTAGGAAAGTCGATTTCAAGTAGACTTGACGACAAATTCAAATCTGATTTCAGAAATCTTATTGCTTCAATGGATCAATTGAAATGTTTGGAAAAAAAACATGTCTAAAATACTATGTCACGTGTGTGTTAGACAAAAACAGAAAGTCGCGGTATCGAATCCCCTTAAAAGATAATTTAACTAAGGTTAACTCAGTTAAGTTAAGAGTTAATACACAGTTTTTGTTAACTTTTTATTAAGTTAAAAAAAAGTTAATTTGTTTATACAATGCTAGTACCTATACTTAATTTTTTTCCAACCCAAAACTAAAATATAGACTATAATATATGTATAGTGTTTATACTTTATACAGTATTTCCATATAAGTTAGATTTGAATGATATCACGTTAAGTATTTTTCGACACGAAAATAAAATAGACTGAAGTAGTGAAGTATAATAAAATTATAAACAAAATAAATTAAGTTAACTTACTTCTTAAAATGAAAAATATCAATTAATTTCACATTAATTAAAAAAGACATTTAGTAAGTAAATAGTTAAGTTAATGAAAATCCAAAAGTGACTAGTCAAGTTAAAAAGTTAAAATTAAATTAACTTTTTAACTCGTTAATGCCCAGCCTTATCGTTTGGTAACTGTGATTATTTTACACGGCACGGTGTAGTGTGAATCCGGCTTAAGGTGCGAACTTGTGCAGGAGTAAACACTGCAATATTATTATCTAAGTAATAAATATATAGGTACTTAATTGTATATAACTATTATAGGTAGATAATAATATATTGCAACAAATATTATCGGCCGACTTTAATCTATGTATTGTTATCGTCTTAACTTAGGTAATAACCACTATTAGTTCTTATCCGATATTAGGCTTATGTTTTATAATTATTTTAATGAGCTAGGCTCTTTTTAACGTGCCTATAGTAGGTAAATACAATTTCCATATAATTAGTTAAACTAACAATAGAATTCTTAATTATTTATGTGTGATCAAAATGTTAAATTAACATTGGTAAAATAATATATAAATATTAAAAAAACTAAATATGTAGTTTTCATCATAAATGTACACAAAACTAAACATTTACGTTTGTAAGGTTTGGGTCAACATTGGCGTTCGTCATTATATAGCCTCAAAGTGGCTAAATGTTTATACAGTCGTGGCCTGCAACACCTCTTGATCGGCATAATATTAGGTACCTATAATAATGGTTACCTACCCATACATATTATATACAATAATAATATTATTATAAATCAGTAATCACGATACCTACTCAATAATATATTATTATGTTATCTATTATTTTATGGTAGGCCGATATATGATGATGAATATACACATATGAACCACGCGCGCGTGTACTTATATACCACGACGGTGGTAAAGAAATCGAGAAGAAAGGACGAAGAGCGGTTGCAGGAGGAGAAGCGGCGGCGCTGGAGGAAGACGACGACGCGCGCGGACTTTCGGCGGAGGAGTGATGGAGGGGAAAAGACCGTCGCACCAATGCGCCGAGAGAGAGAAGAGGCGAGCGAGAGGGTATTATTCGGGCGCGCATACCGTATTCTTTTCCCCTCCTTACGGAAAAATCCTAAGTGGGTGTTACGCGGCCGCCGGTGCGGTACGGCGCGCGCGGTCCCCATCGCTGCGGCGCCCCAGCCGGGCACGCCCGGCCAGCCAATCGCGGGACGGCCGCGGCCACGCCTGCTTCGCCGCCGCCGGGACGCCGCCGCCGGGACGCCGCCGCCGGTCCGACCGCGCGACCGACACGGCGCGCACACCGGCACTGGATCCCTGTGGACGCGGTGCGTTTCGCCGGCACACACTTGCACTGACACACTCGCACACACACACACACACCCGTACTCGACTAATAAACACGCGATCGCGCGCACGCCGTCCGCCGCGCTGCAGTTTTCGTCCGACCAGCGATACACCGTCCGCAAACGCTTACCGGAGCGCACGTGCCGGGCACGATATACGACAAAATACCTAATAGTAATGATAATATAACGGTCGCCACACCATACGTCTGTAATAATAATAATATGCAATAATAATATACCTATAAATATATAATATTGTAACATTGTTTTTATCGTTATAATATTATTATTACCGATACACGCGTGACAGTGAAATAAAATATTATAACGTCTTTAATTCGCGTATATACGCACGCATAGCTACGACGACGACAACGACGGCCGCAGCGGGTGCAGATGTGCAGCGCGCGATGAGCGTGGCCGCCAAAGACAAGACGATGCCGCAGCGGTCGCCGTTTGCCATACAGGAGCTGCTGGGCCTGACCGACAGCAACAGGAGTCCCTCGGCCGCCGTATCGGCCGTCACGCCCCAGTACCCGCAACCGCCGGCGCCTACGTCGGCGCCAGGGCCCGCCGGCCCGTCGTCGTGCTTTGCCGCTGACCGGGACGCCAACCGGATGCACCACCACGGCCACCATCACGGCCACCACCACGGTCACCACCACCACAGCCACCACAGTCAGATGGTGGCCAGCCGGTTCGCGTACTTCAACGCCCAGGCCGCCGTGGCCGCGGCGTTCCTGCCGCACAACATGAACTCGCTGGCCGCCGCCGTGGGCATGACCGCCGCCGCGGCCGCCAACAACAACGGTGGAGCGCCGCTATCGCTCACCTCCAATCACTCGGCCGCCGCAGCCGCCGCTGCAGCCGCCGCCGCTGCCGGTAAGTCGTCTGAAAATAATATTATCCGCACGTCATACCTACAGTGGCGCCTAACACGTAGGTAGGTACTTCAGGTAGTTCAATTGAAATGCCTTAAAAATTGGGTGGCTGGGTAAAATAATAGAGTATATACTTCCTAGCCCATCTGGTATAATTTTATTAAAAACAGGAATGTCATTAAATTATTAATCATTTATACATAATTAGTTAAGCCTGTTTCTCAGTCGTTTGAATAAAAGGTGGGTCAATCAACTATTTGAACTGTAGAACTAGTTTTAATTTAATTCGGCGCCACTGTATACCTACCTATGTAATATATTACTATCATCTATTCTGCAGGATATTAGATATATTATTTTGTTAGCTTTTCGTTGCAAAAGTGTAGGGGTAGTAATATTATATAGCGTGTGAAGCTCATTTATTGTTTGTTCTAAGTAATAGCCTTATTATAGTATAGGTAGGCAAATCGTGGCGTTTGGTCTTTAGGTCCGCGTGTGTCCCGCCGTGCATGGAAAGATTAGGAACCCGTTTAGTGATGATGTACCAACTTTAACCGTTACCTATATAGGGTCGACACTTTACAGGTTGTTGATATTATGGGATCTTTGAATTTCTTTATTGATGAAAAATAAAACAAACATAGAATTTTACGCAATAAGTTAGGTTAGGTCATTGTACACGGTTATACCTATAAATAATACCTATATATTTATATATGTATTGCACTGCAGCAGTGCTCAAATTGACTGTGAATGATTTTCTATAATTATTAGAGTTAGATTTTAGTTCATTATCTATGCATATACCTTATAGCGGATGTGTATAGGTAGATCAGATGTTATTCTGTTCCTTTTTGTTCACCGATTTATTATACCTACTTAAGTTGATTTTTATTTAAAGAAAAAAATATGTCAAGCCAGATAGGAAATAATTATTATAGATACCAATTTAAAATAATGTCTATTATAAGTATAATACGCTGTTTTATTATACATAATCGATATTCAAGTAAAGTTTAACACTGAAAAGGATTAATTATTTAGTGTACCTATAATGTCATTATAACATATACAATTTAAACGTTATTTACTATTTTACATATACACTGCAATTACCTAGAAATATACAATTGTATATAGTTATCACTATATCTAATCAGATAATCTTAAATTTTTAAATTAGAACTAAATCTTTTAACGTTTGAATAGCGTGAGCATATATAATCCCTATTCTATAATTAAAAGCGTTTTCAATAATCTGCAAAATTCTACAGGTGTATATCTACATAATATAGTTCAGTTAAAGACAAAGTACCTACCTGTATGTATATCAAATAACAATATGAGTTGCAGGGTATACTATAAATGTAAAATATAATAAATGTAACTGATTATTGATATAAATAATTTATTAGACTTACATGCTTCTATTAAATCATGTCACAAGTTATAATTTTTTATATGAAATATAATACAATTTGGCTTATAATAAATTTGAGCACTGATGCATTATATACATTTACCTATATACTAAAGGAGGATTTAAGTAAGACAAACTCAGCAATAATCTATAATTTATACTTGATCAAAATTGTAATATAGTAGCTAGGTCACTATAATATGCCTACATAGATTATTTATTTTATTTATTCGTATGACGGTATACCTATAATTCATATTATAAGATACTTTATAGTTGTTGGGTAATGATCAAATGTAGGTACATACCTAACTAAATGGCTAAATAGGTCCTGTGTATATAGTTGATCAATTTTAAATTATGGCTGTTTATTAAATTTATAGCAGGTACCTATGTATAAGGAATCTAATTTTGTTTAAATTATAAAATATCACATGACTTTATTATGATCGATATAATTAACTTGTCTATATACTTATAGACTACTTTAGACGTTATATGAATAATATAGCATTGAAAATAAATAAGAATTAATTAATTAAATTACATAGAATTTAAAATTATTACGTGAAACTGTGTACCTAAGTCAAATAATTAAACTATAAGTAGCCTCTATAGCACCTATACATACAATATATTATTTTATTCAGCTTTTAAATATAGTATATGTGTCATAATATATTTTTATTACATTTACATACTATACACAACACACTGAGAAATATACCTAATTATTACTCAAATTAACCTGATATCAAAGTCCCATACAGGATTAAAAGCTTAATTATATATAATTAAACAAATAATAATTCAATCGAATTCATAAAAGTATTTTAAATATTAGGTTTATAACACATCATTCATCAAATTGCTTAATTAATTAATTGAAAGAGTATTCGTGGTTAGTATATTTAACGAAATTTAACAAAAATATTTTAATATCATAATAATTATGTGGTAAATTTAAATTCAAATTAATATTCTGAAGTACCTACTTTTATTTTAACTTAAAACACGTTAATAATACACTATAGTTAGAAATAATAACTAAAGAAATGTGAACACGTGTAAAATAAAACATTACTATTGTACACACAAAATAATATTAAATTAATGATTAATTAAAATATTATATGCATTTAATTTTCACACTACAGTTACTCACAATTAATAATTCTGAAAATGTTAATATTACTATGATGAAATATACCTATACATAAATAATTATATCACTATACGGCATGCATCAGCTCTACATTTTTTGCCATAATATACTAAATATAGTACACTTATTGGTTTTCTAAAATGATTCTATATAGGTTTTCTATAATATTATGTAGGTATCTATCCTAAATATAATTAGATAAATCAACATTATTATACACCTCCAGTTTTATTCGTGTGAATCTAAACTCAATCCAACGTGTATTATGTTTATTATTAAACTGCTCTAATCAAGCGCTATTTAAAAAAAAAAATATATTGTTAAGTTAACCACAAGATTAATTCGTATTAGTTTTAGAGATTTAGCACAATTTAATTTTATATATTTTGTGTCAATTTAATTCCGGTCTTCCAGCCGAAAGCAGTTTATTGGCTTTAATGTAGCTTGTAGCAAATCCAAGTACTTCCGAGTTGAAATTACCAACCAATTTCGTACGAAGGGATTCTCAGTTTTTCCCGCATCTATAGCAACCAATCGGTCGAAATTGAATTTATACTAAATGGGATGGGCTTCCTTTACATGCATATAATTTGTATGCGAAATCGAAAAGTTTCCAAATGCAATTCTCCGGTCGGAAGACCCGCCGTTAACCGTAAATTGACTTAACTTAATAATTCGTATGTAACAAGGAAATTAAAAAAAAAAAAAAAACCAAGAACTCTACGCCAGCCACTTGATGTGTATTATCCGATTGCGATCGATTAAAATTGTCGGATCGGTATTAGATATAAAATAATATTGAAACACAATTTATTAGTATACGCTGAAACTGTCCAATATAGCAATAATCCATCGAGAAATATTCAATGGGCCGTACCTTAATGTGTGTGAATAAATGTCATTCATTTTCTAGCCACCAGGAAGTGCATTTGCTTGACGAGCTGTTTTATTTCAACCAGGTCCTGATTATGCGTTGTATATAGGTTGGTTTCGAGCACAATGATAATAATAATATATTCACTGAATTATCAAATTAATAAGTAGGTATATTTTTTAAACAAGGTGATGATAATCTTATAGAAAATACAAAGATTTTAAGTGCGTCAAAAAACGTACTTCATATTATAAATTATAATGCATTTAAAAACATACTGCAGGTATTTAAATTATACACACTCAAATCTTATGGGGAATCTTTGTTAAATATATTATAAAGTTATCGTTATAATACCAACTATTGCTGCCTATTAGATTTTATTTGATCTAACCTAACATAATAAACATATATATTTTATGAATTTGTACTATATGTGTTTTATTTATAACAGAAAGGCCTATAACTTACAAACATAAAATAATTTCAATAAAAATCTAAAAATCTAATATAAATTATTTTACCTATATGCATTACATTTAACTATTCAGTATTCAATATTCATAGGTAGTAAAATATTTCAGTTACATAAATAATTTGTATTTATTCTTTTTAATAATTGTATAGTGACTATAAATGTATGTTATATGAGTACCTATATACCTACCGACAATTTTGATAATTAATTAAAATGTTTTATTATTTTCATAAAAAATTCCAAAAATTCACGGTACACTTTTAACATCACTATATACGGCACACGCTTTGGGAAACATTGCAGATGATCTACACGAACAAGTGTTTCATCAAGTGTTTTATCTTGAATCAAATCAGTATTTTAACTTAAGTTTACACTTTTTTATTTATATCTTATATAGGTACTCTATTATCGTCAATACATTTACATATCATAGATGATTTAGTTTCAAATATCTTTGTAAATGTTTAGGTGTACTAAATACTTGGTATAGTTGGTAACCAACAAAATAATTAGGTATAGTATAGTTGATATATTTTAACAGTCGTAAATGTTTCTGTAGATTATAGGTGCACAGCTGTATACTATACGCAATATATGACTATAAAATATTTTACAAACATAGCTTTTTAATATTACTTCCAAGTTGCCACTAACTTGTTCTAACTTAAATTATTATACGTCTTGTAAGTCGTTGTATTATCTTTCCTCTTGAACAAACCATTGAATATAATATGTACCTATAGTGTATACCTAATAGATATATTTTTTGGTTGAGAAAAAACCATCTCGTTAATTAAAATGAAATGAATAACGCGTATAAACAATAATAGTTTAAAGTTAAGTTCTATAAGCTTACTAATGAATCAAATATTTAATGTACAATTTTAAAAGTTTTATATTATATATAGATACAGGTATCTCTTATTTACGCATAAGTCAATAAGGTGGAATATTATATATTGATTATTTATAGCAATTTTAAAGTTTCCAATGACGGACTACGGCGTAGGATTATAATGAACTATTTACGATAATAGCTTGGCAATTATCGCGATCGAAAAAAGGTTCAAACTGTTCGCTTTTGGCTTACCCAAAACTTTTCAAGGTTTTTAGAAAAACGAACGCTACTATTGATTGATTACATTTATTTACGAGTTTTTTTTCCACTTCATTTATATATATTATTATAAATAAATATCGATAAGTTATTGGACGTTGCAAGGTAAATCGAGTCTCAAATATTATATAATTTATCGTTTTCCAAGTACAAAGTAGTAAAATGAGTCCAACATACACAACAATTAAAGCAGTAAGCTGAATTCGTGTATAAACATTATTATAGTATGTGTAACAAAACCAAACAAACTATGAGTAGTATTTTTCGTCAATTAGTGAGTAATGAGTACAGTCGGTTACAAATTAATTAAGCTCTAAATGGGTAGTGAACGAGAGGAGCTTTTATCACACCTAGAGTGTGATCGCTTCGGCATCGCTTTTGTAGATCATGAATGATATTAGATATAGGTACCTACATACATTATTATTTATTACATATAGGTTAGGTATACAAGGGACAAGTTGGTTTGTACCTACTTGAATTGAGGAAATCAAAAATATCAAACAATGGATAACAATCGCCAAAAATGTTTAAAACCAACAAAGTTTAATCAAAATATTCTTATATTTGCATTCATGAAGGTCTATAAAGATGTCTATAAAGTAGTTACCTGTATCTATATTCAGATCATAAATACTATTACATTATATTATGTATCAGAGGTATATATTAATTTCACTATGGATGTAAAAAAGAGAGAACGTAACGGAATTAATTATTCAAGGGAAAACAATATCTGTTAATCATCTGCTGTTGTATTCAATCTTCAGACACAACCATTAGAAACACTATAGTTTAAGCCATTCGATAATTTTTTTGAACTTAGAAAAATGTTTCCCCAATACAAAATACATTTATATAATAGACAGGTAGGTGCCAGTAGATTAAGCTCATTCACTCATATCAGGCTGTATAAAATCCAAAATATAAAATTAATGCAACACGCGCTGAGTTGAATATATTATATAATAATATTATATTTAACGTAAATAATTGGTAAGGTATTTTGGAAACCACTAAGGACTGAGGTGTATTTATACTCATACGAAAAAAGACCATCTTGCTAAACTAGTTCTATTTAAAAAACAATATCTACGTGTAAAGTGTAAACTATATATACATATATATATAGTTTGGCTATAGACATATAAGACACGTTATGCATACAGTGTATACTGTATATTATGTTACCTATATATTATACTTCTTTTACAAGAATAACTAAATAGCATAATGCATACTTCTAAATATTTTGTTACGTTCTGTATTCAGGTGTACAATAATTATTATATTCATAGTGATATAGGTACGTATAACTATGGAATAAAACTTAAATTATTTTTTATTCAATTAAATAATAGGTAACATAATATAGCAGCAAGTTCGTGTGATCAATAAAATATGTACACCACTACGCTTATCAAAACATTTAAATAATTAATTTATGACATATTTCTAACTAATATCACGTAATATACTATATTATATATATAGCCATATAGGTGTTCACACAATCACACACATACCGTTTTTCTTGATTAAAATGCTCGAATCTACATAACGAGTCCTTATTGTAGGTATATCACTTGTCTTATATTATTTTATAATATGCATATATACGGCTCTGCTGCTGGTATATATAGAGAGAGGAGTGTAAACGTTTGTAAGAAAGAATGAGGGACCGAGCGGGAACAAGGCAAATATTTCACATTATTATATCCATAGCCCCATTGTTACTCCCTTCGGCCCACATAATATAAAGTAATAAGTGCCCGGTGTCGACATTTCAAATTTTATAAACTGTTCAAATATTAACGAACGATATAATAATATAGTACGCGAGTGCTTACCTATATAAATACACAAAAAGGTTTTAAATTAATTTTACATAATATTATTCATACCTATACATTCAAAATAATGTGTTGATGTTGGCAATTTGATCAGCTTATCGTGCAAATATATATGTACGTTTCATTATAGTATTACACATATGCATGATTATATAGGTGGTACCAACATATTGATACAAAGCCAACCAAATACGAGCAGCAAAACGAGGGGCTTAAAACTGCCAGAGTGGTGAATATAATTTTGATTTTTGCTTATAAATCATTATATTATATTTAGCTATGGCTTAAAATTAAAATCTGGCAAATCATCATAGAAACACGAGCACGAACATTATTTTTATTTTTAGAGATAATAATATACACAACTAATAATGTCGACATCACAATTACGTCAAACTCGAGTAGTTTTAACCACGTTTATTATTAAATAGCTAAGTTTATTGTTTTGTGTTAATTTAGGAATTTCAGATTTGATCGTCCAATTCTCTCCACGTCCCAGCTACTAGTGCGCGTATACATTATATATAGGTACCTACCTATAGCTTAAAACCTGACAGTTCAAGATCACGAAAGTGTTGGAACACGTCTATTGTCTTGCAGGCCCCGTATTGCATTTCAGATTTCTTTTAAACGTGAAACAAAAAAAAAAAAACAAAAAAACAAAAAAACAAAAAACAAAAAGTAGAAAAAACATATTTCCCCTAATTTGTTAAAGACCAGTTGCCTGGTGTAAACAACGAACACGTCCACAGCTAATTTCGCAATTGAGTTTAACACGATTTTTTTTTTCATAGCTCCTTCATTCCGTTCCTTTTCATATTAAACACGCTGCTGCAAACACGCATACTTGCACATGGAATTAAAAACAAAAACACCACACATTTCTTTACACCCGATCCCGTATTTTCAAATCCAACGTATTTTCAAACCCAACGTGGGTACAAATCCAATGTAGGTAAAAAACCATTAGATTTATTTTGTTGGCAGGTACCTTGGTACTTATACTATTACTATTATTATAGTTATTATTTTTATAGCGTACCTACATATATAATAAATATTTGTAGGTATAGTATACTAACGCAAACTTTTTTTTTTAATTTTATAACACTAAGATGCATAAACATGAAACTGTTATAATTTATTATAATAACAATGTTAGGTAGGTACCTCTTGTGTCGATTGAATACACTTCACAACAAACGCCTGTAAATTATTATTTCACCTGCATTTCAAATTGCTACCATATAATAATATTATTTTACTTAACATTTAAAATCTGTGTTTGCTTAATAGTTATTGAACATTAAGTATGTTATGGTATCGAAAACCTACTTTACATAAGTAATAAATTATTACCATAAAATGTAAAACGTGCAGGTACCTACTTAATTCATTATTCTAAAATTATTAAATTACTCTATTGTTGTTATACCTAATTAATTGCCGTACGAGTAATTAATATATTAAATATATTATAATAATCGTATCGATGTAGGTAGGTATGAGGTGTTTCGATGTTTGTTTGATCATATAAAACAAAAATCTATTTTATTTTCAATAGATTGTTGGAGGTCACTCAACAGTCAATAGGATTGTGGAATGATGACATTCATTCATATTAATTTATTTTTTATATCCACTCCACATGATCCCAATTATTATTATATTATTATAAAACGATTGTACGGCGTTGGAAAAAAAAATCAAACTGATTTTATTAGTATGTATAATAATATACCTATATTATATTATATGTTATATAATCCATTGATGTACTGCAGTATAATATATAGGTTGTACCTACTTCAAATTTATAGTTGCATATATACAATGAATATCGTACAAAGTGTCAATATACATTTTTTTTTTCTCAAATCTATAATTTATTGACAGAGAATATTATTATGTAAAACTAAATTTACATTTAATCGTTTCATTGAAAAAGTAATTTATTGTATTTCTCAACCATAGAAAAAGTATTTGCAATTTAAATGTATGTATAGGTGGCTAGGTCTATGCAAAGTATATTATAATACAGTAATACACAGTAATAATATTAATTGTTTTTTATTATAACAATGACGGTTCTAGTATATGCGTTGTTAGATTAATAAAAAATAAAGTATAATATATGTAGTCAACATTGAATAAACCGTTTTCTTTAACAATATTATTTAGCTCGTATATAATATTATGAAGGTGCAAGTGTGCATGTGTTACAGGCTTACAGCTGATACCTATAACAATATTATTTTGTACCTATATTATGGTATATCTACTCCTTATTTGTACCTACGTTCCATGTTTAATGTATGTAGAAAAATTATTACAATTATTTAGCAACAACAATAATAATAAATACAAATAGCAATAATATCTAATAAATTATAAGTCTGTAACCAATAAAACCAATCAATATGTGCATATATTATATGTATATAAAAACATTTTTTAAATTTGGTTAGATCGTTTGTTCTGTTTCTTAATCGATTCATATATTGTCTGAGTACAAAACAATTTTAAAGCAACGTCTCAAGTCGGTTGTATTAGTACATATAAGTTAAATAGTAGGTAGGTAAACTGTTTTTATTTTTATATAGTCCGGCATTGGTGTGAACGTTTTCAACATTTATATTACACGCACAAAGTCTATAGAGCAGCCGGCAGAAAAATGGTATTACTGAATAATAACCGTAAACAGAAGCTAATGAACAGTTACAAATTTACATATCGCCATAATATATTATTATAATTAATGTTTATAATTGGCGTTATTGAATAACAAGCGTATTTAGATACATTTTAACTACAAGCATATATAATATTATTTTGTTAGAGACGTTAATTATTGACGGTCGAAGGACGGGGTTCTAAATAATTTTTGGCTCATAAATAATGCATTTATATAATATTTTAGAACATTTTAGTGGTGCATTAACATTACTTATACACATATAAATGTTTTACCACCGTATTCTTTGTATAGATAAATGTATGCGGCAATACAAAGTTTCTCCTTTCCAAAGTCCGTTACCACGTAAATGGTATAGGTACCTAGGTAAGGCATGAACATATTATTATATAGGTATTAATTGTGAACAAAAATTTAAAATGTGTAGTCGATAACACTTTATAGCTGCTACAGGTCGAGTATATAAGAGACGTGTTGAAAACGATAGTCATAATATTATTATTAATATGTTCGTCATGTGTGCGCAAAAGGGTCAGAAGGGTCGATGTTAGAAAATTCTTCGAGTCGTGATTGGTGTTTTTTACCCTAAAAAACGGTTTATAATAATATGTGTAGTACCTATGTATAGTATAGAAGTATTCTGTGAGACGAGTGATGGTATGAGAATAGACTTAATTTTTTTTTTTCAACAATCTCCAACGATTATTCAGCATTTTATAAGCATATTATAAATATTAAATAAAATATATAGGTAGGTTATTTAACAAGAATGTTTTAAAACAACAAAACGGTTTTATTATTATTATTATTTTTTTTTTTTAAACCTGTATAATTTTTTTCCCGTCTCACCGTTGATATTCAAACCCGCAATCGCGTTAAAAATACAACTTAAAAGACAATTCGCTGCTGTTACGACTATACTGCTATGATGCGTGTGAATTATTACATCGTAACTGTGTGTCTATGTGTGTACCGCGTACGTACAGGTACACGCATAAAGAATAATAAACAATTTATTATTGAGCTTGTTGGCTGCTTTTATCGGGGACGGGAATTACATCTGTGCACATTCTGCGCGACTAAACCATTAATTTCGACGGGGCTCATAAAAAACCTCCAGTGACTATACTATAATATAGTTACCTACACATATACGGTTAAAGTCCTAACTTGTATTCACCGTCGTCGCCGTATATACGTACTATATTATAATATTATTATATCACATTATAATATATGCATTTGCACTGTGTGTTACTATATTATTATATTATTATCATATATAGAGAATACAACACCACGCGCGTTTAAATGAGACAAAACGTGAAATGGTGAATAACGCGTGGACAAAAAAAAACTTGTTTTTATATGTACGCATCTCGGGTAGGTATTCTCGTACGCGGCTGCAGTTTTAAGAAGATTTTAATAAAGCCGAAATTATAATATATATATTATCGTACCACGAAAAACCCCGTTTTTCGTCGGCTTTTTACTCTCTCTCTCCCCCGCGAGTCGTAATTAAATCCCAGTGTTAATTATCGGAGTTCCGATTTGCACGAACGGGTGTAATTTAATTACAAGGATTCTCGCCCTTGAGGAATGTTTTTTTTTTTTTGTAGCCAAGACCGCAATCAAATCCCGGTCGCTATTCATTCCTCTTTTTTGTATATACGTAAAAATTCAAACACATCACCGCCGCCGCCGCCGCCGCCGTAGCTTTAGAATGAATTACAATTTAAAATATATCTTTTAACGTGCAATTAAAGAAAACACATTTCCATGTCAGTGAGCGAAGAAATATTAAAAAAATAAAAATAAAAATAAAAACTATTTTGTTCTCGTCCATTAAATCTGTATCGTGAAAACACGTTGTGAGACCACAAAAAGTCGTGCCTATATATTATAATAGAATAAACGATGTGTCAAACGGGATTTAATTTGAGCTACCTATGTTAATATAATATTATATTATATTATTATAATAGGCTGTTGAACATTATTATATACTGCTACGTACTCCCTTATTACGTCATGTGCTGTGTTCGTTTTGAAAAAAAATTAATAAATATGATAATACCTACAATATACTGCATCGTACATACCGCGTGTATCATAATATAATATAGCAGTATAAATGAAAGTATAAAACCATTATAATATTATTCGTGTATTTATTTATGTCCGCCGTCGTCATCGGTTCGGATAAATTTGAGCCCAATTATAATAATTTTTCCCGTCAAGGAAATGGCTTAATTTTTGTTGTTTTTTTTTCTCTCGCCCTTCATTCGTTTCTTTTCTTTTAAACCAGTATACAGTCACATTGGGTAGGGTGAAGAGTTTCACGAACGTTTCAGCGCAGCGGTTTTGCCGTTGACAAGTAATTACGTCGCCTGGGGAAAGCGCCGCCGTCTTCCAACAATTTCATTAATTATATAACTTATTTTCGCCACTCCGGGAGCTATTGTGAGCGCGTAATTTTCTTTGTCGTACCCCGTCCCACCCCACAACTCAATTCCTTAATCCTCGGCACCTCTGGGCTCTGTCTAACGAATTGATTAATTTTGTTAACTCCAGAACAACCTTAATTATTGCTTAGCAGGTAGGATACAATTTAATTTCGTCTATACACTTTTAACAATAAAGCGTAGCGCTTAAGCAATTAAAATATCTAAAAGCCTAATGAAATATAAAATTAGTGAAAAATATCTATTTGATCTGATCTGACCACTTCGCTAACGGTTCATCGTCTTAATGACGAAATAGTTCGATTAAAAAAATACTATAATAATATAATATATTGTATACAATTTACCCAATAACTACAAATAATAATAACTAGGTTATTATTGGTAGACTATAGTTCCTCTGGCATCGTCGCGTCGATTCAAATAGGAAAAAACAATAAAAAGGTATTTGTTATATTATACTGTAGATAGATATAAAAACAGTTTAGCTCACATATTATTATCTAAGTCTTCGTGAATCTTAAACAAATTATTTCAAAGATATGAAAACAAGGGATAATAGTTATGACTGTTTTATGAACAACAACTTTCAAATATTGTATGTGAGATGGTGGTTATTTAATATTAGATATTTACATTAATTTAAGTATAGGTACCTATATTATTTTAACTTAAATATTCATAAGAAATAAAATAAATCATAAATGTTGATAAGTTAAATGCGTTCTGTGCATTATATACAAATTTATCGGTGTCGCGTCATTACGGTTTTTGGCGGAGGACACGCGGAAGTAGAATTCATGTCGACCTAATTACGTGTCAGGCGAGGTGTTTGCTTTGCTTTATGAGCGAATTGGAGGGGGTAAATGGAAAAAAAGGGTGTAGTTATAAGTGTAATATAGCTATATACACGCGCACGCTGTACATGTATATATATTACACGTGTGAAAGAGTATTCGGGGTAGGTGGGTTTTGTGATGGGATGGCTGTTGTGGGGGGGAGGTTTCCGGGACTACTTTGCATCCGCAAATTATTGATTCTTCCTGGCCGTCGCCTCGACAGAATAAACCAGGCTTCACAAAAAGTCCTGGCCTTTTATTTTAAAATACACCACCACCCCGACCGTACCCCACGTCACCGGTCCCAGGCACTCTAGTAATAATCCGTTGTTGTGTTGTTTTGCACTTCAGAAACCTCCACTACGCGTACAAGCGCGTATTTGCGTGCGCATGTATGCGTGTATGTAGATGTGTGTGTGTGTGTGTGTGTGTGTGTGTGTGTGTGTGTGTGTGTGTGTGTGTGTGTGTGTGTGTGTGTGTGTGTGTGTGTGTGTACATATACATATATCTGTGTAAAGCTTATATATATATATATATAGGTACATAATATAAACCCACCAGTGTAGCGTACTAATTATTAAGGTCGTGTACATGAAAGGGAATCAGACGGGAATACAGCGCGCGGGGTGAGACACAAAAATGTGTTATGTACGTACATTGTATTGTACTTGATACGAAAATGCTAATTAAACGGGGAAAAGACAAACTTCATTCGGTTTTTCGAGAGCAACGAACATGCAAATTAGCCTCGTGTAAGTCACTCTTTCGCGTCCTCAAAACGATTATTACCTAGCGTATAATATGATATATATTTTTAAAATACCTAACTTTCAGTAAAAATGTATAATACGTAAGCAATGGTTCGTTGCATTTTCGATAGCAACGTTTGTCAAAAAAAATCTGCTCTTTTGGCGATGCAAAAACACTTTAAAAGCAATCACCAAAGCTGCGTGTAATGTAGGTACTAGATAGGTATACATAGGTAATAATACCTACAACTCGTACAATATAGTTTTAACGCAACGAATAATTATTCTATCATTATATGCTATACATTATACCTACTTGTTTGTCGCTCGAATTTCGATTTCTGTTGATTCATATGATTTAGTTTGGTTACTGCACTTCTAAAACGTTAAAAAATATAGTGAAAAAAAATTAAACATAAAAGTGTACCTATAATATAATTTTCCATTTTATTACAATAATATATTTATACGCGTATAATAGGCAATTTTGCATTTGAGACATTTCCATTATACATATATACATGCATAGTGTATAGGAGAAACACGTACTACGTAGTACGTATATACCATATAAGCATAATAATATGTAGCGCGGAGGAGCACAGGGAGCTCACACTTGTCGTAGTGACTGCAGCGCGTGTATATAAGTTGTTTTTTTTTTTGTTATTGTTGCTATTTACATTTTTTAAACAGCCATCTCGAGTTCCAATTAGTTGGAATCCATTTTAGATTCGGCCGTTGTTGTTTTAACATAACGCCACTTAAAAAACATATATACACTGCACAGCATATAACATTATGCGCGCGTATGTATATATTATTTACGCGCCTTTCGGGCCATTATTTCTTCTATATATAATATGTGCAGCGTGTTGCAGTGGTTGAAGTGTAATATATACGCGTTTTACCCACAGATCGTTTATATATATACATGGTATTATGTATAATAATATAATACACGGAGGATGACGTAGGTACCCATAAAGTCGTGTGTTCGTTCCGCCACATTTTTACGCGCGATTTTTATTTTTGTGGTAATTATAATAATATAATTATAGTTTCAATTAAAAACGACGACGATGTATCCTTCAATACGTTATTAACGACGCATCGCATTATTGCCACAATATTATTGGTGTTATATACGAGGATAATAATGCGTATATATCATAATATTATATATTGCATATATATACTCGTCTACACACGAACGTACCGACATTTATGTCATATTATTATATTATTATATATACCTACACGTGCACCGCGACGTGTTTCTCGCGTTGAAATAAAGACGATCGATATACCTACGTATCGGTAGGTATATATGCGGCTATTCTGCACCACGGTAACAATACTAATAGTAATAACGATAATAATAGTATGTATGTTCATGTGTCTAAGTAGAGGGCGTTTTATGGAAACGAAAACGGCGCGCAGAAATATCGCGGCGACAACAGATAATCGAAATAATAATAATATATAATATTATAGTCGCGTTACGAATACAAATCGGATTACTGGCGGACGTTTTAAGTGGCCGTGTATGACAACCATTGTCCGGCCAACTCCTCATATTATAATAATAATAATAATAATAATATTATATTATACATTTATACACGTTTACCCCAATATCTTACTATATATATTATATACACACGCACACGCTCGCAACACAGTAACCATCACCAGCACTTGGCACGTTTATTATATTAATATATCACGTGGCGGTGGAGGTATCGTACACACACACATACACACACACACATATAGATAATCTAATGCGTAGGTATACAATATAATGGGTATAGTGCGAAGGTGTCGGATTTTTGCCACAACACAACTAATAATACAATAGCTGGTATATAGGTATATATTATATGAGCGCGCGTAAAAACCGAACACGGCAATTTCTGCAGCGGGGGCGCAGACACGCCTAAACCCATTCACTTTCGATTATAATATTATATAGGTACCTACTACTGTGTTATCGTCGTATTATATTATTATGTAGGTACTTCTCTGCTACCTCAATACAATACGTAGTTACGTTAAAATATTTAGGTATATAATATACGAACTGCGACATTGAGGTGTATACATTTTATACACAGCATGATTCACCGAGCACGCTCACCGCCTTTTCTTTCTTCAACAGGTAATGCAGTCACTTAAAATCTTAGTTATGAAATTTTCAAATATACCATAAAGACCATATTGTTATAAAATTCTTGAGATTTTTTTGTAGTACTTGACGTGTGTTCTGCACAGGAACCTTACTGAAAAGAACCGATTTTGGAACTGGAACCCTTTGATTATCGGGAACCTGCAGAACCTTGCCGAAACTCTTATTTAAATTAATTTAAAAACCGGAACCTTCTTTACCGGAACCGATACTTTTATGGAAAGGTTTTTTAAGATTAATTTTGGTTTCTTATTTGAAACGGGGGTCGTATGTTCAGTGACAGTGTTGAGTACATTTTTTACTTATTTAGTCCTAAGCAAATGTTAGGATATCTGGTTGAAAATTAATAATGACTCGCCATAATTGACGCCATTTAACAAAACTAATTTTTTTTATATCATTTTTTAAGTATCTATCGAAACGGAACAAGATTTTTTTACATAAGTATAGAAGCAAAACAAGAAACAACATTTTCATTGTTCCAAAACCAAAAATTCAACCGAAGTTTTGGTTTTTTCAAAAACCGAAAAGAAACCGAAACTTTAGTTCCCTGGTGCTGTCGCGGAGATACGAACTTTATTTTTTTATCAATTGAGAACTCTACTCTTTTTCTACTGTAAATTATTTAGCGGATAATTTACATGACAATTTTGGTGCATCAAAATCAAAATTCAAACGTGTAGTTTAAATTTTCTTTTTTTTCATCAAGGATAATAATATATAGGTCCATGATAATGTGTTTGGAACATATATCGGAGCGGGACATTATGGTGAGTTTAAATTGTTAGTAATTAATATTAATCTAACTTAAAATGGTCTTACGTAAGTATATTTTAAAATTCCAAAAATCAGAATTCGAGTAAATTCACTAACTATAAAATGGGGGTGAGCATAATTGGTGATTCACCCTGTAAATGGATATTATACATCACGGCCACAGTGATGCCGTCTATCGATTATTTAATATTTTTTTTCTACGTCATGTGTCGGGCGTCGGTCGGTCGGCGGCTACCTATTGCTACTGGGCAAAAACTATAATATTATAATAATGATTATTATTCATTATGTGCGTGCCGTATACTTTAAGACAGAATTATTATCATTATTATTATTAACCTGGTCGAACGCGCAGAGGGAGTGTTTTTTTAGGCGTACCCGCCACCCACCCGTACTTACATTTTCCGTCCTATATCGAATTTCCATCCTTGACACGACTGGTATATCGTCGGGCCGCCACGCGCCGCCGGCCGCCGTACATATCGATTTGACCAAAATTGGTTAACCGACGACGACGGGGTCGTTTATTAGTGTGCTACGGCCCCCCTTTTATATATTATTATTATTATTATTATTATTATTATATCGTTAATATTATATTATATACGTATATAATATAAAGCTATTATGGTAGAGGACGCCGACTACGCGCGACGGCGGCAAAGCTAATGGTCGGAATTAACGAATAAGACAACTGCAGCAGTATATACGTTTATCGGTTTATCCAAATTTCGGAAACCGTTTTATACAAATATATAATATATATTATATATAATTTCTTTAACACTATTCCATTGCTTTCGTTTGTCGATAATCGTCATGGTATTTTCATGACCATTTATACCTCTTTTTTCTTTTATTTTTCGCTCACTTTTATAATATAATATCTATTTATTATTTATATAATTATAATGTTATATACTTTCCCCGATTTGTTTTCATATTAATTTATAACGATTCGCGAAAAACACTTTCAGAGTGTTGACAAAATACTTTATATAATTAATATTATGTTTTTTTAATATTCTTTTTGTTGCCTTTGAAACTGTAAAATTTATGTTATTTACAAGTTACAAAAGTTTATAAATTATTATTTTTTCAATCAGCTATCCTATTATAATTTATAATAAGAATTATTGTTGTGATTTATTTATTTAATTTTTATTTATTCATAAATAAATAATAATAATAATAATAATAAATACCGCACAGATATGTATTAATTATGCGGCAAATTGTTGAAACGACACTTTAGTCTTTATAATACACATGCATTATATTATAGGATATTTACCAACACGCGCCACCTCATTTTTCATTTGATAATGAATTTATTTAAATTTGGATTTTTGGAATTACTTAAGGATCATGTTTTCAAATATTTGTATTTTTATAGGTACACCTTAATAGGAGTGGCAATACCACTTTTTTCAAATAAGAATCACGCTTTCTTCTGTGAATTGTTAATAAGAAAACATTTTTAAAAATGTAAATGTATCTAAATTGAAATTCAAACGAAGAGTATTTGAAATATTTAACTTTGTGTACCTACAAAGGATAATAATTATTATATGGCAATAATAATAGGTTCCAAAGATAATATGGGTACTATGATGTTATAAAAATAAAATTATAGTAATTAATCCCAACACTTTATAATTTGTACAATATTTATCCATGTATAATAATTTACTAGATCCATATTTTTACATCTGTTTTATATTATTAAAACCATTCATAAGGATTATTATTCTTATATTCAGTTACCTACCTATGCACGATTTGATAACTCAGAAACTACTTGTTTAAATTTTGATAAACATTCATCAATATTTTGAAAAAAGTCGCCTACCTACACAACAATTTACAGTAGGTAAAAAAGGTTAGTTCTCATCTAGAAAAAAAATAGTTTAAATAATTGGAAATAATCAAAATATGGTCCTTAACTATATACCTACTTCAAAATTCCAAAAATTGATATTTGAATAAATTTATTCTTAAAGAAAAATAGGGACGGCATGCTTGGTGTCTGCTGATTCCTTCTCTATATCATATATATCGAGTTGAACAAAAGCAGCTGTTACGCAGTTATAGTCAATATAATTTATTAAATAGATATATTTTTTATTACACTTTGTACATCGTTATAATATTACACATAACTACCTATCATAACCTCCAAGATCGTATGAATATGATTATGTATATAGTTATTAATTAGTACCTTATAAAGAAACGATTAACAAATATGCAACGGTTTCTCAGAACAACATAAAGGATTCGTCACGTCAGTCATCAGCTATATAAACTCATCGATAAGACGTGTTATGTGTGTATGTGTGTTGGTAAACAACTTTAAACGTTATAGAATAATATGGTTGATTGAAAAGTAAAATATTAAGTGTTTCGGTGGTCAAATGCACCGCAATAATCAAATTACTTGCGGTCCATGTGATCATTGAGTGCGGTGTACTATAATTATAATTATTACTATAATGTACCTACCTACCTATATAATAATATTTTACTGCATAACATATAATAATAATGCGGCGTGGGCGTAAACCCGGCAAAGTTTACTATTATTTGTTCTCGTTCGATATTATTATTAGTCCCTCGCGGGGTTTGTCACTAACAGGTCGTCGTTGTCGTCGTCGGAAACGAATTAGGGTGGTCTGGAACCAGTTATTTACTGATTATAACGAGAGGCGAAGAAGAATAGTGTGAGGCTGTCACACGCAATCCTGGAAACACACGGAGACACGTGACGTTGCTAATTGTTGGGCGTGGCTGCCGCCGCCGCCGTCGTTTTGTAATTTTGTCGCCTCGCATTAGTGCCTGAATATAGGGGTATAGGTACAGCGGGTAGGACGGTGTTATGGAGCGGGTAAATTCGCTTTTTTTCGAAAGGAAAAGAAATCAAAATACGAATATACCATTCGTATATAATATTATACAATGTCGATGAATCTATTAAATATCACAAAGCTTCGTTCAAGTTTAGTGCCACGAAAACGTGCGAAATATGCACGAAATATAAATAGTGCTATTACTTAGTATACCAATTTGCTAATTTACTACATATATATAAATGGGCATGTTGTGTTTATGAAATATGTATATTATTAGCCTAGTATCCAGTATATTTATTTATACACAATAAGAGAATTTACTAAGAGTATTATAATATCAATATTTTCATATTTATGCACTACTAAAAAAATCATACGTAACACAAGTACAGCAGCACCGAGAAATTTAAAACACTTTTGGTAATTACTAGGTAGATACAAAAATTATAGGTAATACAACAGTTGTTTTAAATTTTAAATTTTTTCTTAAATATCAACTGCAGATAATGGAAATGGAATAACTCGATTGCATGTCCAACAACCAACCTGATATCTCAGCTTTTTTAATTATTTTGGTTGTTTTATTCTTGTCAAATTTATTGGCCCGACATTATAAAACAGATCTAACAGATTCTCATTAATTTGGTGACTTAATATAATATTCACTTCCATTTTATTTTTTGTCCTGCATCAGAGCAAATGAGTTTGTATAAAAATAGAAATTATTAGGAGGGATTCACAGCCAAGTTGTACAACAGGAAAGTTTCGTTTGGTTACAGGTCTACTTACGGCGGGGATTTAATTTCTGTGATTCGTTCAAAAACATTTTTTATTTTATTTTATTATTTTACAAATTTTTGTACACAATTAGTCCTGAAAGTTAATATCATGTAAACTTTTCAGTGATCAATGTTCGGTAATTTAATAGTCCTGATTTTTTTTCTGTTTGGTACACTATTGTACGGGGTTATATATGTCTATATTCAGTGGGAGGGTTACTGCTGCAAGCTCAAACTCCCTCGCTCACACCCGAAATGTTTGTTATTAATGGTGTACAAATATTTAAATTACTACATCCATGTACAATTTTCTTAGTGGTCATAAAACATCTCCAAATAAACATCCTCCCCCAACCGGACACAAAAACTAAACATTATAATGGATTCGGTTGGTCACTGCACGACTAGTATGTCAGGTTAATTAAAAAAAAATAATACATTGAGCTAAAAAGTTTAGTCATTGGTTAAATTATAATTTAACTTAACACCATACTACACTATATTATGATTTATAACACATTGCCTATAAATTTTAGATTCTGAAGAGATCGATGCATGTATTGATTTGAAATACTATAGAACGTGTCTTGCACGTTCTATAGTAGATAAACGCTCTGATTACCAACTTCGACAAAGACATCTTTTAGAAAATAAAATCTAGTTGATACTTTTAGGAGGTCAAAATTGAAAATTCTCAGTATATATACTTTTCAAAATAATCGGGAAAACTATGTACTATAGTCACTACCTACTACTATATAATATTTATAAAAACAATATAAAAGGTTCGTATTTATAGACTTACTGCATAATGTACAATCATCTGTAAATAACGACTTTGATGACGACTTATTGGTTGCCTTATTGACATGCAATATTGTAAAAAAAAAAAGGACAATTCTTTAGACATCTTATTATATATTTTAGATACTTTTTAATTTCAAAAATTGTTAGATTATGGTCAATATTATATTTTATTGTATAAATTAAAATAAACAATATAGTATAATAATATGGTATAGGTACATTATTATACCTACTACATTATTGATTTATTTTTATTTATTCAATATACACCTAATACAATTTAAATCAATAGTATCGAACAAATTTATAAGAGGAAATACCTATTATATCCACGATAATTTAATTTATCACTTCTCACTATTTCATACATATTTTGGAACATAGGTAACATTTTAAATATTATTCCATGTCTCGCGTGTGGACACACTTGACAATTCCCAAAGTGCACCTCCTAAATATTTATTTATTATGTTTTAAACATAAACCAATTTTCGTGACTAAACATGGTTACACAATTACACGTCATACGTTTCGACAGTAAAGTTTTTAAACATTTATTTTGTGCATAACATTTTATTCTTGGTATATTTTGTTCGTTGTTATAGAAAAATATATATGAAAATTTAAGAAAAGCAAATAAAGAATTTTTATTTTTTGTAACGTAACATATTCATATATTATACAAAATAAGTTTAAAAATATAAGTGTCTTGACGTGTCTATTTATATTTTCACTTGTAAAATTTGTAAAATTTAACTCCATATACTTTCAATGCAAGTAGATAAGTATGCTAAACATGAATTGAATTTATTCAAATTGACTCTTTCAACACGTTTTGCTAAATTTTCTTGAATTGTCAAACAATAATAATAATAATTTAATGTGTCTCAATGTCTTGTCTAAAACAAAACTCATGAGTCATTAGTGTTTCATTAGGTAGGTACCTATCTACAAATAAAATATTGTGTAATTGTTTTAATTTGGTTAAATTTATTATAGTTTATTACCTAATGTTGTTTTAAATATTGTTTGTGTAGAGAAGCTAATAATATCATTAGCCTGTAATTAAAATAAATTAAACTGTAATTTGTAATACTATACCCAACGACAAATGTAAACATTTGGAAACCATTCAAAATATATATAGGATATACCTTCATCAGAACCGTTTTGATTTGTATGACGTATACAAATAATAACAATGTGTTACATAACAATTTCCAAATGACATTTTCGTCTCTGAATAAACACGCATTACTTGATACTTCGTGTAAAATACGTATTTTTTATATTTAAGTATTAATATTATATTCCTATAAGTTATAACACTTCAGTTTTATATCACAATGAAAAATAATATACAGTCAATATTATAATATTAAACCTACATAATATAGTAATTAGTACTATACAATATTATAGTGTGTGTAATTTTTTAATCGGTTAATTGACATCGAACCATTGCAGTGGCAACAACGCGAACTATTTTATACAATAATTGACACGCATATTTTCACTTATGTTTTACTCCTTCACATCGACGACCCCCCAACCACATTAATTATTTTTACACACAAATAGTTATTCATGGTCGGCCACCTTGGAACCTTATAAATAGGGTGGAATGGCCACGATGAATTCTAATTCCATGTTTAAAGCTTATTCAATTTATTCGCATGTTCGTTAATTTTACATTAGTCACCTATAATACGTCTACGTATTCCGACACCGCGTTGAACCATAATAATATATATAACCTTTTTAGAACCTGCCTCGTTCAGCTATTAAAAAAAAAAAAATTGTACAAAATTCCGTTGTCCGCATAAAGTAAAAAAAAACAATTATTACAAGGCGTAGGTATTTATTTTTGCTACAAATCTGCAAAAGCATATAATTTGGCTGTATATTTTTAATTGGTTTGTAATTCACATGCATACATTGTTGTACCTACATTATTGCATACACAAATAATTTCTGCAGATTCTATAAAACCGAGATATTTATATTATTATGTGTCATGGAGTTTTATATTGATTTTTAACTTTTATTTTTTACACGCACAATCCATAATAATCCATAATATTATTGTTTTTTACAATAAGCATGGTAATTATTATGTGGTGAACAATATTATTATAATGTTATATATAAAATGAACAGACGTCAGACACGATAAAAAGAAATATCTCAGACCACAGTGGCAACACTTTATTTTTTAGTGTTTTAATATTATAAATAAATGATTTGTATAATATACATATTTATATATAATGTATATGCATGCTCTATATAATTTGTAGGTATTTCTAAGTTTTAATTATGTTGAATCAACATTGTTGACTATACATAATATTGTATTTAATATAACAATATAGTACCTATATTCAATATTGATAATTTAGTATTGCTTAGGTGCTAAATATAATATAACAAACCAACAAACAATAAAATTAACTATGTCAAACGCAGCACGTTGAGTCATATTGTATTGTATAATATTTGAATTTTTTAAGACAATTAATATTATGATGATACTACTATATTAGGTACAACTTAACAAATTAAATTATTGATATTCCTACAGTAGTACCTGGTAAAATAGGTTAGGTACTTCTGTAAATAGAGTTTGTTATGTGTAATTTTATGGAAAATTAGTGATCACTAATTAATGTAATGGAATATAGAATAAAATATATTTCCGTGCATGTTGTAGTAAACCTACATTACGTACGTTACTTAGGTATATTGAGTTATAAATACCTAACAGTGCTGTATTGCAGTACAAGTCATAGAATAAAGAATAATCATAGACGTTAAGGCACCCGGCGCCAATGTAATTTTGTCCACGAAAATACTCTCTATGGAATTTTTTTTTAACTAATAGAAAATAATATTCTGCAGATCGCATTGAGTTTTCCAAGATTTTAATCTCAAACTTTGATGCAATTTTAAGCTGTTTTTTTACAAATTATAGTATACTATTAATTAATAATTGAAATAAAAATAAAAATCAGAATTAAGTGCAGCCTGTATAGGAAGTCTTCTCCTTCTAGATAAAATAATAGTTATCAAAATCCAATAATTCTGCAATGCCTGATAATTATTCCCGTGAAGTATTTTTTTCACTATAATACCTACATATCCTAATTATGTATCGGGAAGTAAATTAGTGAAAAAGTATTATAATTAAGGTGGCAACTAAAATATAAAACATGATTTTTCAAATTTGATAGAATTACGGAAAATTTGACAAACCGGCACCGGGCCTCTTAAATGTTAATAATTATCAATTAAACCTATTATAGGTACGGTGAAATAAATGTAATATAACTTTTTTAAGACCCGAAGAACATTATCGATTGGAATAATTTATTTATAATTTCAACAATGTCCGTGAATGAAAACCTGCAAACAATTTAATATCCCGTTGCATCACACAAACTATACAGATCGTTTTTTTTTACGAATTTATTATTTCAAAAGAAATGAGAAATTTAAACGGCTGGGTTCAAATAATTCGTTGCACTTCTTAAATTAATGTCTAACCATCGTGTATTGAAAATTTTGTTCTCTTCGATAATGTTATCGTATAAGTCTTTGAAAACAAAACGCCTATTTTTCCCCTAAAATAAAATACCAATCTTTTATTGAACGTTTTATAATACCTCCGGATATAGGATATTGAGTGTATCGTGGTAAACGATTTAAGTTTAATAATAGACAGTGTATGTGTATATATATAATTATACACGAACCAAAGAAATACGATAACTGTCAGGTCGGATTACCGCGGAGACCTTTGCGAATCAAAACACATATAAGGACCTACCTACTGTCGTAATTCGATACGGGTGCGTGCAGTTTGCACAGAAATTCACTGGATTTATGAATATAAAAGAAATAATATAAAGACGATTTTTTTACGCGATCGATTGGGTAAAGATACCATGGGAAATCCAAAGATAATAAGTCAAAAAGATTTTTATGCCAATGTATATTATATACGTAGGACCTACTATCCACTTACCTACATATATGTTTAGTCCTATCAGCCACGTCTATATTATTGTGCAATATACTATTATATAGGTACTAGGTACTTATATAAGTATTGTATACTTATTACTCTTAGCTATCAATATTGATCAATATAATATTAGGTATATTAGAAAGTTTATCATATCTAACATTGCGAGTAGAGGTTAACGACAAGTTGATATCAATAATATTATATAGACATTAAAATAAAAAATATGCACTTCTATCTAGGTATAGGTAACACATTAAAATATTGACCTTAACTCTTAAACATATACCTAAGTGCACATTTAGTACATATATTTTGTGTTAATCCGTGATATATAATATAACTGAGTATAAATATTATTCATAATATAAAATTAAGCTACACAGTTATTACAACACTTATTATTTTTTTTTAGGATTTTCACAACTACAAAAGAATCCAGCGTTCAGTCCCAATAGCTGCATGTCAGGTAACATGAATATAATAATTCAAATTTACCTAATATAATAATATATGATATATATGTAATTTTATTTTAGGATTATTTGTAATAGTTTTGGTACCTAATAAGAATTTCAATTGACTGTTATGATGTGTAGCGTCATCTATTATTTTTTCGGTCAATTCGTTTTCTATTGTTTCTTAATTTTTTTTACATTTACATACCCACTTCATTATATATATTATTATATCATCGTTTACGTAATATTATAATAATATCAAATAATTAAAACGAGTTGGTATAAATACCGGGGTGTAGAAGAAAATAATACAAACTGGTGATGTTACTGGCGTGAAAATATAAAAAACATAATAATGTTTAATTGTCAGCGTGCAGATAATATTTAGGGTTTGATTCATTTATTTTACGCCAAAATTCATGTCTGAATATTCGAAGAATATACGGTATTTACGATTATTCTACAGCGTGTGATGAAATAACACGTCTGTGGTGTTAACCTCTTGTCACGAGCAATAGGGAACGTTCATTGAAAAATACCGGTTTGTCTTCAATAGCTCTTCAACTGCGCTTGTCGTCTATTGAGATACCATTTCAATAGCATGTCGCTCTTTAGATTAAGATATAGGTACATAGGTATACATTAATATAATATACCTAAATTATAATATGTACATACCTATAATATATCATTAAAATTATTTAATTCAATTGTAGAACGCTGCCGTGTACTGACAAGCACGTTAATAGATAAATTCAAACAAAATGATAATAATATAACGAATGTGCCCTCTTAGAAAAATACATCTAATAAAATAAAATGTGTGTACCTATGTGTACCTACAACTGCAACATGATGGACAACCCAAGTCGTGTCGTTGTTGGCGCCACTGGACCACGTCTGATCAATAACAATAATAACAATAAATCATATTCTTCTGAATTTGAATACCGCAGTGTAGGTGCCTAGAGTTTTCCGTCCTTGTGCAGACACATTTTCCCACGAATTTTCTATTTTGTTTTAAATAATTAAGCCATATTGCTTTGTAGGAACATTCAGAACATCTATTATTTTTTATTCGTTTCGTTACATATATTTATCAAACCATCATACTGATATTTCGATTAGGTATTTATATTGCTTCAGTTTTAAAATATTAACATTTTATAAATTAATGATAGTAAAAAAAGCAGGTAAGTGGATGTCGCTCTGTTGTAAAGTAGATTACTAGTGAGTCATTTTATAATGGATTGTATTAGACTTGAATTCAATGATATAATATCATTGTATTAGAAAAACGATTATGAGCGGAGACGGTTTGTCAGTCTGCATATTTTATATTATTATTATTTATTTTATCATGCAAGTTGAATTAATATTATATTATTATAATTTTTTTATTTGTTTCTATGGTAATAGACAAAGCGTTAAAAATTAAAATCCCATTTATAGCGTTTTTTCGTAAATTTTCGGTGGTTTCTCCCGTGGCATTAAATAACTATCGAGAAAATCGAAAAATGACCTTTCTAAAGTACCATCTTGATCCAATTTTCTAAAAGATAACGTACTATATGTTGAAATCGAAGCACTCCTTCTGGTAGAAATTTTGTATACAGGATATAAAAAAAAATAAATAAATAAACACCATTGTAAAACCAATAGCTTCCTCGCTCCACTCAGAATCTAATTTAATAATTGAGGCTATTATATTGTATTATTTAAATTTACTTAAACATACTATCATATTTTATAATAATGATTAATGAAATACAATATTGTCCAGTGTCAAAGAGTGTCCTGCCTTAATTAGATTATATTCTTTTAAATTAGATTTAAAATTGTTGCTAATTAATATTTATGTAATTTATAATACTTTAGACGTTGGATTAAGATATTATATTTTAGAAAAATATACGGTACGCTCGTGCGTATATTATAAGTATTTATTTAAACTTTTACAGTAGGTAATACTCAATACTCAATTCTTGTTTAAATATTTAAAATGCATTAAAATTATTATACTATTATTATTAGATTTCATATTCATCGCATCATATAATCTGTATAGAAATTATATTTAAATTAGGTACTTTAAACTATCGATAACTCTAAACTGTATAAACCGTATAAACTGTAACTCTAACTGAATATAATGGTGATTCTATATAATATTCTTGATTAGACCAGAATAAATAGGGGTATTATATGAATTGAATATTATAATACTGAACTGAAGACACAGATTTGAGCAGGTGATTTTTGAGATTGTTTAATAGAATAATTGCAAGTATGGTAAAACGATGGAACTACCTACCTATATACACAATAAAGGGATAATATCGTTCTCTTACTTTCTCAGTTATATAATTTGATTGATTTAACCATGGAAATAATGACAAAAACGTCAAAATACGTTTCAAATCCCATAAAATATATATAGATACATCGAACCGATTATAATAATTGCTTGAATACCACTCCGAATTATTAATAATCGTTTGTATACACTATATCGTTATCGCTACTGCTGCAGCCATATTATTATTATTATTGTTGTAACACAATACAATATTATAATCACGAGACTTGGATTAGAACATATAATATGACACGAAAAAGGTCGAAGAGGAAGTGCGTGAAGTCGTGAAGACGCGCGTCGCCCCGGAACCGAACCTGGATACGCCTAACGTGTTTCTAAGGTCGTTTTAGCGGTGGATGTATTATAGCGGTGTGTGCAGTAGCAGCAGAAGCGGCAACAGTAGCATGTTGTCACCGTGACGATATTATTATTATTATTATTATTATTCATAGTCGTCGTCTACTTGGTCGCAACAGCAATAGCAGCTATGGAAGTATAGGTACAGAGAATTCAGACAGCGGTGACGACGAAAGGAAAACAAAAACAAAACCGAAGGGCAACGCAACATAATAATAATAATAATAAACATAACGAAATCACTCAAACAGCAGCCATATGTCACGGACGAGACGTCGTCGTATAATGTGCGTGTGTGTGTGTGTGTTTGTGTACGTGCATGTAGACAGAAGGATAAAAAGACCGTACCAGAGACTGAAATCGTGGGCGGCATTCGTCGTATGGCGCCACCGTCACCTGTTGACCTCAACATCGCATACGCATAGGTACATAATATATAATATACCAGCGGCGTAGTGTCGGTGCATCTCCTTTTTCTACGTTGCGTATATTCTCCACTCATCTCCTCTCTTCAGCTAACCTCTCTTCTCACCTCCCCTCGCCGCCTTTCTGCTCCAGCTACTTCACGTTTTTCAATATCTCCAAACACATACGCATCACACGTCGCGTTATAATATTCGAGTATGTAGACGAACACACACACACACACACACACATCGAAATCGGCAGGTTACACGATAGTTTATATGCAGTCGGAACGTTCAACAGGAGAACGGCTCTCACGCGCGGTCACAGGATGTTCTCATGTCCGCGCTCGCGTCTCCACGGCAGTGGTTGTACAACAATAACGCGTTCGTATCGCGTCTGCAATATGTCAATCCCGGCGCTGCCATCTCACCGAATCACGTCGTCTATTATACGGTCGTTGTTATTATTATTATCACACTCGTATTAGGTATACACACACACATGTATTATGTCATTATGGTCATTGTTGTTTTATTATTATTGTAATAATTTATTACCCATATACCTATTATATATTGTACTTATATAATGGGACCGTATAGCGATGATGAAATATTTTATATTCATACGTCGAGGACGCGACCTTCGTTTGGCCGGGGGATGATTATCGTAGCGTATGCGTATAAACAATTATGTATAGGTACCTACCTACCTAAATTAATACATTTGCATCGTAATTACTACACATTATTATAATATATCATTGTACCTAATTAGTATCATTATCATCATCTTACTCTCCTCCGCTCATTTTTGACAAATGGTGGTGCGACCGTTTATAGTCATAATATGCTTTCTAAAATGTATACATCGAACAGTAGGTATATAATATTATAGTAGTATATATTATTATTATATTACCCACCTAGTTAATATACAATCTTATGTGAATGAAAGCTACGGCTGGCCTGATTCGCTTATCTTTACGCTATAAATCGCATATATATAGGTACGACCCCAACGTAACTATTATTACATAGCAGTATAAAATCACCCTATGTTATAACGTTTTACTATTAAACTAAAATAATGTTTAAAATAATCAAAAAGTTATTTAAACAATTACAATAAACACATCATATGTTGTTCAACAAACAATTCCGGGATCAATCTCAAACAGACCCTAGCTAAGTGCAATAGCAATATAAATAATAATTATATATTAAGTAGTGCTAAATAAATACAATTTCGTAACGCATAATAATTTATCATACTATATTTGACATTTGTATATCATTATATATATATATATATATATATATAGTATGTAATATTCATCTGTAAATAAAACAAAACTATAAACGCGAATATAGAGTAAAGCAATAATTTAATGGTTAAATTGGACAAGAAGTTGTTTAAATTATAATTATTTAGTGTTCAACAGTAAGATTTCTTTTATATAAAATGTTGTCACCATAATAAACAAAGACAAAGTTTAAATTGAATATTGTAACAGAATAACAGATGTACCTATATAAAGGGGCTTGTTCTCAATTATTTTTAAAAGTTATGTTTCGCACAACGCAGTTGGCATACAATTATTATTTAGTTGATTAATTTTAAAATAATACCTACAGTGAGTAAATTTACTCAAAATGTATTTTATAGTTGTAAACTAACTATATAGTGATTCTTTTAACAGTAAGCACTCATTATCTCAAAAAGTATTAGGGTTGTTGAAAATATTTTTATATTTGATTCAAAGTCGATATTTTTGAAAAAATTTATATTTCTACTATTTGTTATCATTATTATTATTCATGTGTTTTAGTTTTTATAAGTACATTTTTAATTTTATGTCCCGAAGCAGAATATTTTTTTGGAAAATAGGTACCCTGAAAAATTTTGGTCTATGGTACTCTACTCATCTAAACAATTAATAATACTCATAAGTTATAACAAGTTTATAATATGTTGATCTATTGTGATAAAATATTCAAAGCAATCACTATATTTTACAAAAATGAGGTAACTAATGAAACCCATATAACCTTTTTTTTTTATCTAGTTAAATTAAAAACCAAACTTGCTGTCCACTTAAGATTTAATAATTATTATTATATTACGGACAATTAGTACAAAATTATTACACCAGTAGATATTGTATAATTTTCTAATATGATGGTTTTTCTCCTTTTTATTTTTCAATAGTTAACTCTCGTCGTAAAGCTCATTAGTGGACGTCTTATGTCTACTCTTGACATAAAGCGTGTTTGTGGGCTTTATAAAATGAGGTCCTTTTTCTTTATATCCGTCCCAAACTACCATACTTGAGGTACTGACTTGAATTAACATTAAAACTATTTTGAAAACAAGGGTAGTATTTTGTTTTCGTTTTATGCGGCTTGAGAGTTCTTGAGTACTTTCATACTTTGCCACTGGCAAGAAATAAGAGCACGTGTTTCTTTTTTATATGTTAAGAAATATATTTTCAAAAGGAAGTATAAATAAAAGTTATCACTTAAAATGACTATAATATATTATACAACAATACACGTGATAAATATTTTAAAATGGGTTATTGAATAGGTTTATGTGTTTCTGTAAGGTGATACAAAAAAGTCGATGTTTAAAATAATGTAAATTATCGCCTTACGCGGCATTGGCTTGACAAATGTGATGTCTTGATATAGTATACAGAAGTGAAATAAATAATTAAAAAATATTATACACGTAGGTAGAAATTAATTATTTTAAAATTTATATTAAAAATCTTATTATTATTATATTACAATACGTTCTTACAGTTTATTATCATTATTTGTATTGTCTTATTTTTTTGTGTAACTGTGCAGATATATTGACATATCATAATGCAATAATAAAAACTTTTTTAATATTGATTAGGTATGAATTATTATTAATATTATATAGCTGTTACGTACAGACGCTTATAAATATAGTTTATCCTCCACGCATATACGGTTTTTATTCTCACGCCGCGCTGCAAAACCGACAGCCACGTGTGTTGTGTAGCCGTGGTGTAGGTACCTATATTTTATACACTGCAGCAGTAGGTATTGTTAGAAACTTAAAAACACATTTCGTACATATTATATACTTATAAATGTTATAAAATGTTCGAGGAACGAAAAATCTCCTTCGGCGCTGTCATTGCGAAGTGCGCCTGCAGCACAACGTGCAACAATTTGAAACTTTTAATTTCTGTCGTACCTACTACCACGTTTTTGAACGAGAATAAATTATAAATATTATTATACGCATATACCTAATATTATATTATTATAATATTGTTATTGTAAAAAGGTGTTGGAGAAGTTAAGTTGAATCAGTGTCATAAATATAGTTGTCGGCGTGTACGACCCTTGTAAACATATTAATAATATATACATAACGTATTCGTGTGCTTGTGTGTGAGCGTGCATGGAGTTGAAAGGTAGGCCATATTGGGGTGGGGGGCCGGCTTCACGAGTGGTTCCTTTGAAGCGGTTTAATTGGCAGCCATTACTGCGGTTGTGCACACCGTTCGCGAACCTTGCACACTGCGGCCCATCGTTCATTCGGCAGTGGGCATTCGTTAAAACACTACCTATGTACGTTATAATAATATATTATTACAATAGGCGTGTGATGGATATACGCACGACGTATATACAATAAGACATATGCTGTGATAGTAGCCAGTAGGTAGGTATACCTATTTACGTATTCGTTGTTTAGCGAGTTTTTAATAATTTATTCCAAACGTGAATCATCATATATACGCATCATCATAATATTATGTCGGCTTTTTCACAATCTACAAAACGTTCGTTTTCTGCATCAGTGAATAGGAAAATTTGTAATAACGTGCACAACTTTCGTAAAATATCTTTTATACTTTCAAAGCTCCCGTAAATTCTAGTAGGTACCTATATAGTTTAGAATTGTTCGGTGTGCAGGTGAAAATCGCGATTTTATTTTCGATAAAAAAAAATTAAGTTAAACCATTATATTCCCCTCTATTAGAATATTTTAATCAATAAAATATCAATTTTTTAGACCACAATGTTAGGATTTCACATAATCCGTTTTATGACCATCAACCGGGTAGGCAGGTATACCAAGAATCAAGATTTATAGGTAACTGTACCTACCTACTCCTGCAGTGATTATTGTCATAATCAATACCTTTTCAGTTGTCACCATATTTGTTATTTTTATTTTAAAAGCACACACCATTGACTATTATTAGTACTAGTTTATTATATTTTAGTTCTAAATACTATTTATATTTAGGTTTGTATCTAAACTATAACCTATTCATATATTTTATCATTATTTAAAATATGTAAAAAAAACATAATATTATTATTATATTAATTGTTCAACTGATTTATGCAACAAATTGGAATGATCTTCTCTATTCGCATACAATGTCGAGATGTAATATATATTTTTATAGGAAAAATAATTAAATAGATTTTATAACATTTCCATTACTTAAAGTGAGATTTTTAAAAAATACAATACATTTTATTATTAAATTATTAACCTACTTATAATTAATTTACGGATAGTCAACATTCCCAACTACAAAACATGTATAGGTTTATATATAAAACCTTTATATTAAATTAGATATTATAAAAATATTGAGACTAAAAATGTAAGGACTTTGTCATATATAAACCTATAAAATAAAAATAATTAACCTATAGTGAGGGGGAAATTCGTTTTATCGATGAATATCAGTAATTAAACAAAAATAAATTATTGATATTGTAATATATTTAAATACAGCGTGATTCACCAAGCATACTCAACCCCCTTTTTTATTCAATAATGCATGTTATTCAAAATCTGATTTTTGAAATTTTTAAATATATCTACTTATAGCTATAGATATATTTATAAGTAAGTACCTAGAGGTACCTACCTAACATAACCTTTTTGAGTATACTTAAAATTTAAAAAATCAGAAATTTAATAAATTCATTATTAACGAAAAAAATGGGCGAGGGCGACCTTGGCGAATCACCCTGTATATAAAGTAAGGGTTCAACAGTACCTATATATGTATGCAATACTCGACTTTTAAGTATATTAAATTAAAAAAATCATTTTGAAGATACCAACAGTTTTTTGAAAACATATTATCATTGTAGACGTAAAGTGCAGGTACGAATAAGACCTGACAGATGAAAAACATTTATTCTAATCAATATTTGTATTTTTTAATACTAAAAATAAATAATTTGAAATTTGATTTGAAATTTTTTTTTTAAATTAAAAATAGCCAATTTGTAAATCTGATGATAAAAACAATTTTGACGGTAAAAACATTTATATAAGTTATGTACCTAATTTATTTTTAAAATTTTTTTTAAATATCAATATTTTTTTGAGCAAATTAATTTAGAATGTAATAACTCTTTTCATATTATTTTTGGGAATTTTCTTATATGAGTATAATATTTCTTAAATTATTTCTTAATCAAATAATTTTCACAATTTTTGTCATACGTTTAAGTAACACCATTATTTTCTCATGTCGCCCTGTTACACTGTGTATATTATTTAATATTTTAGTAATTATTATTTTAGTTTTTACTCCTATAATATATTGCAGATAATATTGAATTTTTTTACTCTCGTTTTAACACAACGACTGCGAGGAAATGCCAGAAAAATTCTTGTTCAACCAAATTTATAATACGTATATATTATTATATATGTAGTTGCTGTATAGTATTATTTGGTTTTGCTGCATATAATACTGCTGAATTGGATTTCATGTCCTTTATATTATGCGTCCAATGTATAATGTGCACACTGCCATTGGTCGACCTAACGAAACCATTTATTACGGCAGAGCTGGTAGCGTTTTGAAGAAGGAAAAAAATATAGTTATAGTCATATAATATACGGCTTGTAGCGTAATCAATCCGATTATGTTATTATGTTAACTGAGACCGGAAAATTGCGTCTTTCCGGACGGTTCAAGAGACCCGGATTCCGGAAACCAAGTAGAGGATTATTTAGCTTTTAAATGCATCATAACCGGCTTACATTAACGGGCGGCCAATAAAACTGTGCGCTTTAGTAGCTATAAATATCGTCATTCGCGCCACCGGGGTATCTGCAGCTGCTGAAACAAATCTAATTCACTCCGATGAAGCGTTTTGATCAACGTCGAATACGTATAGCCGTATAGGTATACAATATAATATAATAAATATATAAATAATTGCTCCAAACTATAATGATATAACGAAACAAATATCAATTTTGCCACTACTTGCGAAAAAACAACCTATAATAATATTTAGTATGTAGTTCATATAATATATATAATATATATAACAAGATTATTGTATTTATCTACCCCGGGTGTTCAGGTTTAAAATATCATTGTTACGGAATGTTTTTTGATGATAATTATATTTCATTAATTTTGTGTTTATATTTGTTTCATCTAGATAATACATTAATACGGAATAAAACAATGAAATAGAAATAAGAAAACATAACGAATGTTAATGATATAGCCAGCGCGTTGGTACTTAACTATTTGCATTTGTAATTTGTCTACAAATTTTCACTATGCATAACATACCTAATGATATAATATAGCGGGTCAGATAAAATCTAAAATTTTACGATTTTATTCCATAACCTTTTAGAATCAATAAAAAAATATCAATCATTTGCATTAAGCCATGGATTTAACAACCCCATAAATAATATTATATAATATGTTCAGACTTTTTAAAAACTGTATAGACATATTATAATACGGCAATACAATTTTCTCTATGGGCTTCATTGCGTTGTCTCATTCTCAGCAACAAAATACCAAAAGGTCAATGGGTTTATGGTTTAAACATTAAAATATGTTTATATCTATATTTTAAAACTTTGAGTCCGGCTTTTGACAAATGAAGTCTTATATTCATTCTTATATTATATCGTTGAGTTATTTCCTTATCGATAAATTACATCAAACAGTATCGCATAGAAATGTACGGAAACATATTATGAGAGAGATCACAAATATTACTGACCAATAAGAAACAACCATATATACCTACAGCAGTACATGTAATGATATTTATTGAATAGTTTTTGGTTGGTAAATGATAAATTTATCGACGAAGTAACAATAAATATAAACCTACCTGCAGAATCAATTTAAATCCGCTATTTTAAAGCATTATATTAATATATTAAAGCAATATATTAATATATTAGTTTAAAAAAAAAAATTCAATACTTTACAATACATAACAATTTATATACAATTTATATAATTATTTTAAATATAATTTATACAATGCAATACATTTTTTTTTAAGTAATAAGTTCATATACTTATTGGATGTGTGTTTGATTACTTAAATTTTATAAATTTGATTAAAAAGTTTTAACATTATAATAATATTATTCGTCATAGTCGAAACTTTTCAATTAATTCACATATCTAACCTGCTAATACATAAGGATTTTAATGTAAAATATTTATTATTTTTATATTTAAGTAGCATAATAGGTAACTATCGTCTATCCTGATATAGGTAGGTATATATGATTAGTATTAATTAGTGATTGCACATTTACACTCAGCAAACATGAATGATGGATGATTTATTAACGCCGATAGCTATACGTAGTTCAGGAATCATACCTTGTTAATGGTTATAGATTTATCACTTATCAATCAATTCAATCAATCGTTATTTGCTTTTTGAAACCAAATAATAGATATCTAGTGTTAATAATATTGTAGTTTGTATAAACGCGTTTGAGTATGTTTTGCAAATTGTCCCTTTGTTAAATGTAATTATCGATATTAATAATAATAAATTATAACTAATAACACTGCTAGGGTTTTGTTATAAATTTAAATAATTATCCAAACTATTAAGTGGGTAGCTAAGACGAAGTAATAAAATATATCAAACGCTTGAGATTTATTTTTATTTTTCACATAAATAACATTTTGAAGGACATAAATTGCATACAATTATCTAACCCTACAGGCTACAATAGTAATATATAATACACCTACACTCTACTCTGTTGATATTCAGTAATTATACTAACTGTATTACCCGGCGTTACTACCCGGGGGTAAATACAACCGAGATGGGCTATCCACCTACCATATATTATTATACTATGTACCTAAATAATATCGTCATAACTACTAACTAATAAGTAACTTTTCAACTCAATTTCAGATTTATTAGCCTAAATAAAAAATATAATACAATACGAACATTACAAACAATAATTATTATATCCAATCATAATAACTATTTTATTACCTGTATAACTAATGGCAACCATGCAGTATATTTAAGCGAAAACATACTACATTTTCGTGAGGTGAATCAAGGTTCATGAGTGAGCCACCCTACAGCGACCTGTATGGGGGTTACAAACGAAGCTATGCAGACCCTCCTCTCCGAGTGTCAAGGAATCTATTGATATCACTTTGATTGAAAACGGTCCAGCAGTTTTTAAGTCTATAGAGGATAAACAAACAACTAAATTAACAAACAAACAAACATTCATTTTTATTTTTCAAACATTAGGGATAATATACCTATTATATTATTAAACATATTTTATATTATATTCCCACTCTAATAACTATGCGGTGTTATAACAATAATATTATACACTATAATGTAAGTTATCTTTATGTACATCGTCGGAGTAGCTAGTGTGGATTCTGGATGTCGTCCGTCGCAGTGGTATTCTCCATAATAAAAGAACATGTTCTCAATGTATTCTCAATATTATACTATATCGAAGAATATAGGTATATAGGTACTTCATGTCCGGTCAGTCGACACGCGCACACAAACACACACGGAGCACTTGTGTAAAATATATATACCTATATGGCGTAGCCAGGGACTTACATTAAGTTGATGAACTCAATCCGGCCGATTGCGCCGCGCCGCCAGAGAGCTCGCAGCCTCGTCGTACCGTATACTATACCGCGGTATATATCATGTACCGGGGTGGGAGGGGGGGGGGTCCGTTGTATAGTATATACTGCAGTAGCTCCATTTAGAGATTTCACGGTGTTTTGCCCGCCCGATCGGCCGACCGGAAAGTCGCGCGCACATGCTTTATCCCGACGCCGACGCGACCCCTGCCCGACCGCTCCGTCGGGCGTATCGAGTTTTGCAGCCCGCCCCGCTGTCCGGTGCACAGCAGTATTCCCGAAGGAACCGGCCCTCACACGTATCACGTTATATATACATATTATATACAATATAAAGTGGCGCACATGACGTATAATACTTATTTGTACGCTTTAGTTGTAAATGCGGTGCAGTCGTATACGGTCGATTAGCTGCTGCAGTGTCCCGGTGTGCTTGTATCCTAACCATCGAGTGGTCACCGCGGAATTGATTTCTCCGCTCAACTATAACATAATATAAAACTATGATATTATATTGTTGTAAATATTGTAATCGTGTGTGGTAGTATAATAATATATTGCATCCTATACCTATTATTATAATATAAGCTAGTGATGACGTGCTGCAGTGCAGTGTGGCTGGTGCATGCGTATAGTTTATTGTTGCGTCACTTTAATATAATATTATTACTAGAAAAGTTCGGGACTTTAGCATTTGCTTATTTTTATGGTGTAACATAAAATCTAGCACAAGTGTACGTCATGTCCAACCATTTAAGATATACAATTTGAAAGTGTTTATTGTTTTGCTTATTTCGACAATCTAAAAAAAAAACACTCATGCTTTATTTTATTCCCTGTTTTTCCGTTTTTGAGATGGTTTCAAAAAAAAATCAATGCATATTTCAAGTTTTTTCCTGATTTTTTACATAGGTAATAATATATTATATTTAGACCCCTGACCTGACCAGCCTCTTTTCAATCGTTTTTTCCTCAAAATTTGTTTCTGATAGAATTAAAGTTAAATATAATTCTATTATTTCATGTTTTGTGTTAAATAAACATAAAACAATGTTTTTTTTTACGTATTAGTCAGATAAATAACTAATTAGTTTATTATGTTAAAAGAAAACTTAAAAACATTTCCTAATTTTTCCCAATTTTAGGTCATTTTTAGATTATGTGTTTAGGCTTAATTTTATGAATTATAAATGCTTATTAATTGAATGCTTATAATGATGTTTTAACCGATTTCTCAAGCGTTTATTTCAAAAATGTTAAGTGCTATAAGTCCCCAGCCCTAATTTAATTTATTAGTATAGGCTCGCCGCCCGGGCATCCCCTCGACGACGACGACGCGTGGTTATAATATTATACCTAAATTACTATTGTACGCTATAATAGTAGTACGCACGGTATGCATCGACGTATACCTATGGAGGTCTAGGAGCCTCCACCCCAAAAACAGTTTTAGCCCCCCACTGCCAATTCGTTCTTACGTTTTAGCTCCTCCTGCAGATCAAAGCCCAAATCTTCAATCTATAATGTGTAAAATATTTATACCTACCTATAATCTATATATAATATAATAAAAATATTGTTAATGTAAGCCTCGTATGAGCTTATGTAAAAAGAGATTCAAATCATACACCTGGTATTTTGGTGGCCTATGAACTGAAACCGATTCAGTATTTCAGTGTCCAGCTATATAATAAATAATAATTATAGAAAATGAAAGAAAATCATTTAATAATAATATATGAGGTATATATAAAATTGTATTTTATACAAATTTGCATCTAAATATATTACTATGCAGTTATAAAATACATAATATTATACTTGTACTTATTATATTATTATGATGAGAGGGAGGGGTTGTTTTTACTCTATGGTTCATTTTCAACTTTTGTTAAACTTGGCCTGCGTCTACTAAATACTACAATGACGCTCATGATTGGCCTTACACCCTTACGGGTTATTTTGAATTTTGATTTTCTATGACTCTAGCCCTTGTAACTGTTAAATCCTATTTCCACCCAATGCAGTATGCCGTGTTATTCGAGCAATGTGATAGACGCCAGTGCGGTTGTTTCGGTCATTAGATTATTATAGCAAGGGAACGAGATAGTTATATTGTTAATAATGTTGTTATATTGTTGATACGAGCGTATTACGTGTCAAATAATGTGTATAATTTGATAATAGTGGGATCAGTGAGATATCATTACCACAGTAGTAATGTGCGCTGGTTTATATAATGAGAGGTCATCAAATGTCTTTTCTCCAATCAAGTTTCTTCTTCTTTTTCGTCTTGGTAATCAGCTTTTAAGACGATACTGACAAACACACTTCACCTCTCCATACCCATTGCCAGGGCCCACTAATCTGTATAACTGCTTCCGTCAAACTCTTTACATACCTGCACATGTAACCAAAGACGACTCGTTGTTTTTTACCTATACCTACTCGATTATTTCATTGTACCTACCAGTTTTATGAATTAACCTTCTTTCCACCATGCGGATCATTGTGGAATATTATAATTTATAATACAAACCTATAGGGTTTCACATAGGTACACAGCAGCAGCAGTACCTAGTATATACACCGCACGCGTATTGCACGAACGCAACGCATGGGCGTCATTCATTCTGGGACGTGATTATAACCTAATAACCGTAAACCGGTGTAGGATATAACCTTATAATATCTTACTGTCACACATAATCTATACCTATAGAGTTTACACACATACTATATATATATACGTATCGGTATCGAGGTACGTGCCGTGGTTGGAAAAGAAATCACCGGGTTACCGAGACGAATTAATCGGAGAATCCAAACGGATGGCGGCGGCGGTGGTGGTGTTGCCGCCGGAATTCCGGTTGATTGGATCGAGGAAAGCTCGCGCAATTGTCAGCCCGAGGACGACGCGAGGATTAGGTCGTCGTCGCCATGTTGGATCGCAGAAGCTATTTAAAGTATTTCCGTTTATTGCACTCCTATCGCACTGTACGTCGTCTTGCAAATCCCCCCCCCCCGCGGGCCGCGCGTATAAGCCGAATTCTCGCGTTCCAAATGGACTTCCTGGCAAAAAAATACCCGTCCGTTATTAGCAATCATATAACCACCACTGCACCCACCGCCGGTTACTTTGCAGGCATCCTCCGGCGACGGGTGTGCAAAGGCGAGGCGGTGGGTGCTGCAGGCGTGAAGCGTGCGTCGTCCCCGCGAGTAAATTACGAGGCATTTCGATAAGCCACCCGTAATGGGTTATTGGCGGGCAAATATTTTTCAATTTAACACCCAAACACCCTTTTATATACTTACAGCCCGCTCCGTCGTCGGTCGCTGCTATCATCGTTATATATATATAGGTATATATTAGTCGATCGCTCGTTGCAGCCGAGTTTTCCCTGCACCCGCGGAAATCAATATAGCAATAACAATTGTTATTATGTTATCATCATCATATCATCATTGTAAACTGCAGTTTGTTTCCACAACAGTTGTATGCATTATCCCCTACCCCAACCATTATCGTTAATCGTATAATCAATGATCATATTATTACTTGTACCTATTTATATAGAAATGTGCAAGGCATGATGTATTAAATTATTATAAAAGCTAAAAAGTTTTTTTTTTTTTTTAAAAGCGTAGGTAATAACTTTTCTTAAATTTTAACAATTTTAACCGACCACTGTAATAGTTATGAGCTATAAATTATAACTGTTGTAGCTTTTTCCGTTTAATTAGATACATAAGAAATATGTTGATATTTATAACCATAGTAAAGTTGTCCAATAAAAAATAAAAATTCGTTTAATGTTTTTGTTTGATCATTTTATGTACAATATTATACATAATATGCTTTCATATAAAAATAAACCAATTAATATTTCTCAATATAATAATTCTGTAGACACAAAAATTAAATTACTTAACCACTTTGGTATGAAGTAGAAATAATATTTTAAAACAAAATCAACAACTACTAAATATAAAATCTAACTCTAAATTTACTTATTTTTCAATGAGTTAATTTAATAGTATTTCTGATAAGACATTAGTCGTAATGGAAACTATAATAGTGCAATGTGTGAATCGCGTGTATACTTGTGTATAGATTATTATAATATTATTTAATTTACGTATATAATAGGATCTATGCACAATATAGAAAAAATGCTATATGAACTACTCCTTTATATTGTTATTTGTAAACAATTTGCTGTATACATAGGTAATATCGGCTATTGGAAGATGTAAGCACATTTAGCTCAATCTAAAATAAAAATATTAATACATTTTAGGTATCTAATTAAATTATTTTTTTTTTTTTAAATAACCTCTTAAGCAACTATATTCCATTAACAGTACATTTTTTAATTACTCTTATTTTAATTTGTCATTAAAATTTGATTAATTATACTTTTTAAAACCTTTAATGAAATTTCTATTAAAACATTTACATTTTTTTCTCATTCTAGATTCTGAGTGGATCGCGGAAGCTATTGGTTTTACAATGATGGGTATTTTTTTATTATGATCACCTATATTATTATTATTTTAATAGTCTTTAAGAATTAATTGCTACGTGTTATATATTATTTGAATTGAAAATTGTATTTTATATAGGTGTTATTTTTGGTTATACAGATGTTCATAATTCAATTTATATTTGAGAATATTGTCAGAAATTAAATATATGGTTTCAAACATGGTGATTTAAAAAAAATATATATTCCTTAATTACTATCTAATTAAAAGCTTAATAATTGTTTTAATTAATTTTCTGTAAAGCAAAATGACATTCCATACGATATCAGTTCATTTTCTCGACATAATGACTGACGATTTGTTATATTATTACTTTTTATTTATTTCAGTTATTACAGTTATTATAGTGAAATATAATATTCCAATATTACCTTGGGAATACTATAATAAGTAGGTAGGTACCTTCAATAATATGATTTAAATATTTAATTTGAAAAAAACACGGAGTTAATTACACCAAAATTTACAAAAACTACAAAATATAATAGGTGTGTACTGAAATTAGGAAAATATACATAAACGCATAATGCATCACGATCACATATTTTATATTTTATTTAACCTCTACGGATATTTTTTACATTATGATTTATGAACGTATTTATTACAATTATAATTAGGTGCCTCGACAAATTTATCGGTTTATTCAATGCATATCATACGAAAAACAAACTCGTCATCGTTATAATTTATTACATGATACCTCTACCTACTTTAAACATAGTTGATATTTTTTTCATTACTTTTAACTTATTTTCGAAGAGAATATTTGTCTGCAGCGTGTTATCAACATACGTCTTGTAAATTTTCAGTCGTTGCGTCTCTTAGCCTAATAATAATATTATAATATGGCATGTTAGACTATCATAGTATTATATATAGTAATAACATCGCTAATGATCTTATTTTTATCGAATAGTGCATAATAGGTATAGTTTCTTTTTAATACATTATGCAATTTCCGGAGCGGTGACGTACCAAAACTCGTATGAAAACTCGCGTTCCTGCAATCACCTATATACTTGCAAGTATTGTCATGGCAATATACATAAGCACCTATATTATATTATTACATTAATATAATGTTTTTGTAAATCATATCGTATATGCACAAGGTATGTTTGTACCCACTATATAGCTAGACTGTATATATACCCCTAAACTTACAGACGGATGGGATTTCATCACCGACCTATGATAACAGCGATGACACCAGAGACAACAGACACGTCGATAGAGAGAGGGTGGGAGGGAGTGAGAAAGAGTGAGTGAGGGAGTATGAGAGTGAGCGGGGGAGAGATAGCTGCCGAGACCTTTTTACAAACCACCCATTTACACCGCATCTGTTGTGTTCAGCACGGCATTCACACGGCCAATCTATTTCCCTCGCCTCGTGCATTGCTCGCACGTATATAATATTATATGTGCTGCCGTCGACGCCGTTTGTACTGTGCTCGTATCAATTCCCGACGGACCAGACGTTTAACACTCCATCGGATTTCACCGTGTATCGAAACATTATACACACATACACGCTGTATTCTCTGTATATGTGTTCGGCTCATCGACATAAGTGGTGGACGACAACGGACTTGTAATTGAATTTCCAAAATTTCCTCTACTCTACATCACTTCAATTGCTCTCCTCCTCTCTCTCTCTCTCTCTATCTCACCCCATTATGGCACACATTTCGACACCACCGGTACTACACCGTGGTCGATTGACTATATATACCGCGGCGATGCAGTATACCAAGAAACGGTTCCGGCTGCCCTCTTATACAGCAGTAGTTTTCATCCCCAGAGACTGTTGCAGCTATACGTGTCCCGCGTTCTTTACAATATGTCATATGTTTCGTCATCGCATATGTATATTGTATAATATGATACAATATGGGGTACCTTAACTGCACGCTGTATTCACGTGAATGTTTTGGCCAAACATTTCGATTTTTGATTTATTTTATTCGCATTTCGTTATATTATAATAATAATTGTTGTCACTTTTCACCCGTACCGTATTGTATGCAATAGTTCACCATCTATATGCACCATTCACACGTATATATAGCCACTATACCCCACGCGTGTGTTCAATATATTTTTATGTTTTATTATAAACATTGACGAGAAAAATAACGTGGACGTGTTAAAACAATAATAATAATCATTACTATTTATACCTTTTTTTTTGGAAAATCGCGTCACACAATCATATTCTTATGAATTGTAGGTTCGAGGGAAACAATGAATCAGGGGTGTAGGTGTGAAGTAGGGAAAACATGTTGTCAACGTGCCCATTGTAACGTAGACCTTATCGAATTTACTGAGACGTTAATTGTCTCTCTGTCTCTCACTCATTTTTTTTTTTACGAAACATAATAAATGCTTTCAAATTATAGCATACGTAATGTGCAATACGTAGGAAGAGTTTTAGTGTACAACTGTGCACATGTATTGTCATCGCTTTTTTCACATATAATACCTATACGCTCAAATCCATTCATAAGAAAATTTAAAAACTGTGAAGTATAGTGTGGGCATAATTTTTATGGTGCTTATTTAGGAATTATTAAAATGGATAACAATCTAAATGATGACATATATATTGCATATACTTACTAGTTTAATATCCCGGATTCAACCGTGTGCAGTTTATTTTTGTGGCAAATCCTATATAGTATATAGTATAATACAGTATACATGCTACATAGGTGTATCTCAGTTTTATCTAGTATATCTCAGTTAATGGAGAAATCGGCGTCAGTGTACCTAGCTTTGTGATATAATTTGACCTAGATGGGCAACCTCAGGTAATGGATTGGATTTAGACATTTAGCACTTGGTAGATTGTTTAAAGTGGTTTAATAAACTACTTACTCCTCTAATCATTTCTGACATATCAAAGACAATCTCTTAAATTTTCGTAAAATTCAATTGAGTAGTTTTCGAATACATACATACATACATACATACATTTGGTTTCAAGATATAGTTTCTTAATTCAAGGCCATAAGCACGACAATTCTATGCATGCTTGTACAGTTGTACGCCGGATCGGCTGGAGTAACCAATGATAACCATTTGTGCATTTATAAACAAAACAAAAATTTCAATTTTCATTGGGAATCTTAATATATCTGTTTGACCACCTCTTCAAAATGTGAATATCGGAAATCCTTTCTTATTGCACATTTAGATCATTAAACTACTATAAGAACTGCAATTCCAAATTTAAGTTCATAGGTACGTTTTGTAGTTTTTGAGATTTAGCGATGAATGGGTGGGTGGTATTTGGCATTTTGTATTATATATTATATTATATATAATTAAATAATTTAGATGTTTATAGACGCTGAAAAATCTTTAAATATCGATATAGGTATTTTTGTTTTCGTTAAAAGCATAAACTATATTACTATGTAATAAAAACAATTATATTTTAATTTTTCATTATAAATAACTATATTCATATATTTGATTTAATAACTTGCATCATATTTTCTCAACTATCAAACAAACTAAAAGACTTTTTAGATAAAATAATTTAATAGGTAAAATATTAGGTATTAATTAGACTGAAGTAAATTTACTTCCTATACTATCCAATTATTGAAATCTTAATAATTAACGCCGGGCATGCATTCATTAAAGGTTAATAAGTAGCTGATACCTATATTTTATGACTTTTGGTAGATTCATTTGAAAACCTATCGATTGAACTTTTCAATGTGTAAAAAACAAATATTATATGTGTTGAAGAAAAAGTTTGTGTTTGTGAGTATGGACGTCATAGGCTCCCAGTATAATATACGAGCATAGATCTTTTAATTGATTAGGGCAATGAGTACTTTTGTATACTATTTATTTTCTCTTAAACAAAAAGTATTCCCCCTCTCGATTGCCGAGCCTGAGTAAAGATAAACTTTTTTTTCCATAGTGTCTACCCTTTATATAGATTAATCACTCAGGTCGATAAGCTCCCATAAAATCTTAGTCAATTAAGGTAATAGATTCTGTGGTAATGTCTCAATGATGACTTGCGATGCTGTTCGTAATCATACCGTCTGCCATAATATTATAGGAATTACTTGTATATATGAAACTATATAGGCTATGAATATGATTGGATTTAATAGAATTCCACATGTAGACCCAACCTCAAAAAAATATCAACAAACTGAAATGATATAATAACTATATTTTCATAGTCATTAGTTTCATAAATTCAGTTCAATAGGACAATAAAAATGATATTTAACGAATAATATCACGTAGGTAGTTAACTACACTAACGCCGTTGTCGATACCGTGTAGTTGTTAGCCAAATTGCCGATGTCACGTATTCAGCAATTTTATGTAACATAAAAGAGGAACATTGGGTAGTCACAAGTCACAATTTCAATCGCAACGTTGTTAACGGAAAGTTATACCTGAATGTGTTGCTTCAGTCATATATCGGTCATAAATAATACGTTAAGAAGAATCCGTTTTGCTCTGTAGTTTTTAATATTAGAGTGAATTGACCTATTATCAAATTAAAATTTAAGAACATTGTCTAAAGAACGTTGAAAAGTTTTTTATAATATTTTAATTCCAAAACATGCTATGAGCATTTTAATATTTACAATTTTAAAATGCTTATAACTTGCTTCAGAATTGATAACTTACTATTATATCAATAACCCTTTCTACGTGCTCTAGACGATATATTCTTACCTTTAAATTTGACAATACCTAGCTATAGTATCAAATATGACAGAGTAAAACGGATTCTGCTTATAAAATGCGTTATGGGTTAATAAGACTGACAGAACACATCATCGTAGGGGTATTATGCGTTCTCTAATCTCTTAAGTGAGGTGTATTGTTGAAATGTTGTAAACGACCGCATGTGGTTGCACCTTTATATATATACATGGTTATTATAGGTAGAAATGGGGCGTATATTTATTAGGGATATATGTATAATATTGATAGGTACATCGATTAAGTATATGATCTTTATCACATTTAACACAGTTTAACACATCGCGTATATATTTTAGCCAACAATAACGGAAATGGTGTTTGAACAAGGGAACATCTGCTACCGTGTGTGTGTGCCGTAAGTGAAGGGTTAGATGTATATAAGGCGAGGAAGAATAAAGAAATGTGACAGGGAACTGACAAAATGTTGGCAACAATGAATCGCCGGTTGCACGCGACGCCCACCGTTTTTATTATTATTATTTTTTCGAAAAATAAAAACGCTGCTGCGGTATAACACATAATAACGTTTATTTTATTTATTATTATATACGCGTGTACCGCGGTGAGTGTACCAGGCAGGTATACAGTGTACACACACATACCGTTTGCGGGACAAAAACGTCTTTTATTGGTCCCAACACTGGTGGGCGGAATATTTTGATTAGCGACCTGTCAACGGCGGGCGGACAATGCGATGACTACATTATACTGCCAAAAATTGAAAAGGGGTTAGCTAAAGTTACACCTTTTCCGTAGGATTATTCACCGGCCAACACGCATCATAATATAATGGGCGCACGTATTGCATTATTATATGTACCTACACATAAAATACACTCGAAAATCGGTATTTAACAACCCCCACCCCCACCAACACCCATAACACACGAACATACTTCCCTCCACTCACCACTCGTCGCATCCTCAAGCCGTGACGGCGGATGTACAACACCTACCCATATGTTGTAGGTAACACGACGTATTATTATTATTATTATTATTATATAAACGTCGGCTATTGATTTCCAGCGGATTTTTGTACGGAAACATCGCGATTATTCGTGTCGCGCTGCGCGATATCCGTTCACGAACCACAATGATAATAAATAATAATGCACCCACGCGGCTTTCTTTACGTCAAAACTCAAAGGACGACGATCTTGAAGAATGAACCCGTTCCTATGCCTATATACGGCTAGATATAGTATCCGTCGCTTTAACTCACGTTTAACCGATGGGCTTTAATAATAATATTATACCTACTCGCGCATCTAGATTATGGTCGAGGAACGGTGGATAGTAATTAAAATTTGTCTTCGAATATAATATTATAACGAACTTGTATTCTCGCGTGGCTATGTGGCGCCGGCGGTCAAACGCAGATGACGGCCTAAAGATTCACCGGAAGTGCCGACGACGCCTGCAAACAATACAACTCAATACGCCTCAGACGAAGTAATTATTGTTCGTCTACAATAGTGTATGTATTCAAATATAATGTCTATGTTTTAGAATTTAGAATAATATTATGCAGAGTATGAAGTGCGGTCATTGGTTGTTCCTCCAAGACGAGGCCGTGCACAGGTACCACGTGTCACATATTTTGTCGATATGTTTACAAAATATATTATTTAAAAGCTGATCATACGTAAAGAATACTTTATTTAAGATATATTACATTTTTAAGCATATTTTTTTAATTACTATGACCGTATATCAATATTCGCTTGAACTTAAACTTACATTATAACTATAGAAAGGGTGGGTACCGCCCCCTCCAGTCAATCGAATCTCATCAAATTTACTCACTGTATAAAATGTTAATACAGTAAGTAAATATATACATTTTTGTTCAATAAAACTTGATTATTTAAATTAATATTTTTTATTTAATATATATGTATTATAATATATAATATTATATATGTAATATATATATATATTATCATAATTATCAATTTTTATGCTAAATGTATTAAAACCCAATCAGGATAAGAAATAAACACTGATATTGGGCACTCGTCTCACTTCTGTCAATTCGATGCAAGATAATATGTACAATAAATAATATAAGATAAATAATTATTACAAGTATGCTTGAAAGTTGAAACTTATAATAAAACTTCGCCTTCAAAAAATAATTCATGGTGAGTTTATTGAATAAGTTATGTTTTTTTAGAAATTTAATAAAATGGCATTTTTTTGTGTATCATTATTGTCCAATTATTTCAAATCGATTGATAATTTTACATTCGTAGCATTTCTTGAACCAAAAAACTGATTCTGTATTTCTGTTACCGTATGATTATGGGTATATCTAAATGAAAAAATAACACATAATTTTGTAAAACAAACACAATTGGTACCAATTAATATCACTTCTCACATAGTTATAATAAAGGTACCATAAATTAAAAGCATTCCATTAACCATTTATCAATTATATGTTCAATGTTGCTTATTGCATTGCAATTTAATTTTAATTATTATTTGTTGTTTAAATGTAATAATGTATATGATGTATGTTTCATTCAACTGGAATCCGGTACACATTGTGTATTAGTATAGGCACAATTTCATAGTCTGCTCCTGTGAATATAGGGTATAAGACTTTATAAAACTTAGTTACAATAAAAATAAAAATGTAAATTATAACCTGATCCCGTAGACCACAATTAGGGATGATTGGGGGGGGGGGGGGGGGGTGTAATCATTTTTTAAATTTTTTCAATTAATTTTAATCATATTTTATTTTAAAATATTAATCATCAGAGTTTGTGCTGCTGATAACATTTTAGCCCCCCCAGAAAAATTTCCCTAGTTGCACCTATGCCTACGGTATCAACTTTTAAAATAACATAGCTCCCCATAGAACTTGTCTATACTTGCTCAAATCTAGTAGTATCCAACTGAAGATTTAAAAAAAAAAATTCTCCGATGTTAACTAATGTACTTTATAGACTCATAGTTATTCATCAAAGTGATGTTAATTTATCATTTTTCAATTTATTTTTTGAATTTATAACAAGCAATTTATTCAGTTTAATTATAGGTACACATGTTGCAGGATAATTAATGTCTGTGTCCAATGCATATTATTATGAGCAAGTGATTGATACAGTTTTCCTCGTCAATTGTTTTATTTTATACAATAGATATCTCTTGTAATGCTAACGAATTTAGAACATTGATAAATCCCTGCAGTTATTTATGATCAATTGTAATGTCATAATATTACCTATATTATTTCCCCATATCACTTAAATTAATTTGCCATCAATATAACTTTAAATATCAAATACACTCTGACATAAATACACATTGATTTCGTTTCATTGTAATTTGTAATTCATTTTTTACTTTATTTTTACTTTATCTTGTACTCCACATCTATAATATAATTATATATATATAATATACGGTCATATTATATGCTGTGATATTAATTTGTAGACTGACTGAATGGCGAAGTGAATCTATGATAGGTACTAAATATAACAAAACATATATTTCATTAGAAATTGAAATGTGTTTACAAAGTATTACAAACTAGTTTGTGAACAAAGGCGCATTTGAACTAAGTTTATGAACTAGATTCGTTATAATATAATATAATTTAATAATAGTATAATACATTTATTTAGTATTCAGTAATATACTAATTATTAATCAGTTTGTTTCAAACAGTTTGAATACAAATTAATTACTAAATATAATAAATACATTATTTGTACAATCTTAGTTAATACTTATGAGCGGCAGAAAAACAAATACATAAACCAAAAATGGCATTTTTAACCAACTTTTTCAAAATAAATAACATTTCATTCTATTATATTATGTTACTATTATTTTGATATTAGCAATAATAATATTGGAACTCATCATCATGTTCATGGATTGATTGCCATCAGAATCAATTTAGTAATTCGTATATACTATAAAAACTATACTATACTAACATTGGGTTTTTTTTCTTTCTATGTTCTCTCGCCTGCTAGATTTTTGCACATTCAAAATTGGCCCTCTAGTAACATTGAGTTGTTTATCCCTGCAGGTCTATAGCATAATCCAGGGTGGATCAATCCTCCTCTGGCTCTCGATACGACGATACCACGAAAAAAAAGGTGTTACAGAAGGAGACCTGACAGATGAAATAACTTTTGTTCAAACCAATATTCTAATTTTTTTTTTGTATGTAATATATATAATTTATAGTCATTTGCGCTACTTACACGTATAATATAAAATAAATAATTTTTTAATACTGAAAATAAAAAATTCAAAATAGCCAATTTGTGAATCTGATTATAAGAGCAATTTTGATGGCAACAAGATTTATCTAAGTCAGGCGGTTTATTTTTTTAGAGTTTTAAAATATTAATATGTTTTTGAATAAATTAATTTAGAACATCATAACTTTTTCAAAATATTATTTTTGAGAATTTCTTGACAGACCTATTATATTTCTTAAGCTATTTATTAATCATTTAATTTTCACAATTTTTTTCATACGTTTAAGTAGCATCGTTTTAGGATATATATTAGGTTCTAGTTACTATAAACCTAATAGGTCTAATTCGTATTAATGTTTCTAAACTGCACTCATGGGTTTGACTTTAAAATTTGATAAATTCTAAATAATTGTTGGTCAAAATAAAATAACAATAGATACCGACCTATATATATTATACTCTTATGGGGCTGGTATCTTAAATTATATAACTATAAACTATCGTTTATCTATCGTTAAACTGAATAATACTGCATAGGTAATCCCTTCATCGATGATATTCCATATAGATACCTAAGACAAAAATAATGACAATCATAATTTAATTGCTGTACGTTCACAGCCACTGCGTCACCTGCAGTATGAAGTATAAGCCATCTATATTCTATGTATGTCATATATTATATTATACAGTACATACCGTGTTACTATGTATACCTTCCGTAGTACCGGGTTTACCTATAACTAAATTATTACATGATATTAATGAACGGCAAAAAGTGATGTTGCGTGTGCTCCGGCGGCGGTGGCGATGCGACAGGCACGGGAATCTTCATTAGACCGATTGTTGAATTCCGCTATCCTGTTTGGAGGCTGTAGCAATACGCATAATGTTATTATATTAATATTTCGATAATGTAATATTATTACAATATTTATAAGTATATTATTGTACAAAACGCTGAACCAAGAAAGCGCGAACGACTCGCTGCAGTGTATGTGCGTGCAAAGCACATTAAGTATATTATAATATAAAGGTATATATATATATATATATGTACGACGCATATACGTTCGACGGGGTTCAGCGGTGGAGTATATAATATATATTTACTGTTGCGGCAACAGCGACGACGCACACCAATTAGTGTTCCTTAAATCAAATAATAGATTTATATATATATGCATAAATGCCTACGTATATATACATTTTACACCGTTTGCGGTGTCTATTCTGGTCCCGCAATCGTAAGTTTGGCAGTTTGCACACAAAAGTTAACAAGGCAACCGGCGGCGGCGCCGCCCTTTATACGCGGACAAGACGCAATCGCATATAATCTTTCCCCGTCCCTCTTATTCACAGCCCCCCCCCTCTTTGCCGTTCCGATCAATCTCTCTCGCTCACTCTTTCAATCCTTCGAAACCCTGCACTCGCTGTCCCTCTCACCCACTCTCTCTTTCCCATACCACCTACTCACTCTCTCTCTCCATCACTAACTCTCGTTATTTCGTCTCTCATCCGACAAACGTTCTCCTCCCTTTTGCAAACACACGCACGCACGCACGCGTGCACACACACGCACACACAAGCGCACATACACCATGGCCTTTATATATGCGAGTGTACGACATAATAAAACCAGCAGGTCGCACTGCCGTCACCATGGTTACCAGAAACGAACCATAGCTTTTTGCCATCGAGTGCGTGTGCGTATTATACATGTGTGTTTGTACGTACACACCGCGACCGTGTCATGCAGTGCACACACACACCCGCAAACGTGTATACACCATTTTTTTATTATTATTATTACTATTTTTTTTTCTTTTTATCGCTCTTCCCCAATGGAAAAAAGCGAAAAAAGTTGTTTTTATTATTTATTTTTTAAACATCCACACTATACACCTTATATATTATATTCCAACCCGTCGACACTTGATCACGGCGTGAAAACAGTATAACTAAGTAGTACCTATAACATTCTCCATAAGAAATTTAATTATACTCCCATTAAAATATCATCGTAGAGTAATACCTAATATATATGTATATTTATTAATTACGATAATGGTATTTTATTCTTGGATAAAATATTAGGTACCTATATATAGGTATAGTATTCTATACTCTCTATAAATCGCACTAATTTGTTTCTCTATATCTGTATTATAATATATAGGTGTTAGTATAGTATCCTAATTTTCGCATTAAAAAAATTAGTAAATGATTATTATTATTTACTTAATATTGGAATTTTTTATATAAATTTATTGTAATAACTAGTTATTTTTTTTTTATTCCACTACTACTATTTTTAAAATATATAGATCTGCCAAAGATTTTTTCACTGGACTTCATTTATTTATTATTTTAATCTTTAGGACTCTAAAAGAAATAACTTGCCGATCCCTGCTAAAGAGGTTCTCAAACTTTATTTTTTGCTTACCACATGATGGGTGTATTACGGATCAGTCACGTACCTACCGATGTACCTTCAACGACTTATTACTATGCTTACTAAACATATAACAATTAAAAATGATAGATCCGTAAAATATTATGATCATATTAAATACATCTGTATTTTAATTAATTTCCCGTAGGTATAGGTTACTACCACAACATTTTAGAACTTCTTCTCAATATTAATGTATAATATAATATCATAGGTACCATTATATTATTATGGGGACACAATATACATATATTATGCAGTGTTCGTACTGCTGCAGACCTACGTTATGGGGCTTATAATATAATATATATAATTTGGAACTTTAAAATTTCACGAAGTTATTGGAAAAATATTTTATTTCTCAAATTATATGCAAACATTGATTTACATTTTAAGGTAATTTAATTAATGACACAAAAGCTAATTTCCTAGTTATAGAATGAAGTTTTATTAATATTTAAGTTCAATAAATTATCGAAATATCTATAGGTATAAATTAGTATATTATTACAGTTTATGCATTATTTAAACTATCATTATTCGTTACATAATACTCATTTATAATAAATTATACATTCAATTGTATCGTTAGCGTTTTGTTCATGAAACTATTTTATTAGATACTTATCTAATAACTATAATACGTATATTTAGGTATATTTATGAATTTTATAAATCTCGATATTATGTACTATGAATTTACTATTTTCATTGTAGGTATATAATGCATACCTATAATCTATATATATTACGTTTATGGAGGTACCTAGTGGTATGTAACAAAACACGCAACTCGTTTATTGTGTAAGCCACGGGATGTCAAGAATATAATTTGTTTAAGTAAACAATAAAGCACATATTATGAAGTGGCACTTGAAAAAACAGTGCCCAATTAGTTCGAAAGTACATGTAAGATTATGTAATTTTGTTTTTTTTTTTGCGAAATAAGTAACAATAAATAAATATACAAATGTAAATTAGAGGGTTATTTGGACGACAGATGTTGCTTATGAAATATTTTTTACCAACCGTTTTCACTTTACTATCTCTACTTAATTATTAGAAATTTTTATTTGCATAAACAATATTGAAACTATATTCTTATTCTGAATATTTAATGAGTATCAATATTACTGTGAGAAAAATTCATATAGCAAAACTAATAAAAATTCTATTATTATAAATTCAAATATTTAAAAGTCAATCTTGAGTTATTCTGGAGCATCAGATAAATACATAACCTACTAAATAATAATAATATATTATGATCTTTTATAATTGTATATAATATCAAAAACGATATTATCGTTTTCATTTTTCATTTTTAGTATAATACTATTTATAATCAATGTTCTTTTAGGTGCGATCCCTCTAATATTATTTACCATTTCTTCGTAATATAACTCAATATTTTTTATTTTATTTTATATAATCATATTTTTGTTTCAGGATTAAGTCATTTAAACCATCAAGAATCGGGCAAGGACTACAGTAATGAAGCCATGACAACATCATTTGGTTCCAACAAGAAGAAGAAAAAAAGAAGGCACAGGCAAGAATTTAAATAAAAATCCCCCACGCTTTCAGTGAGCTGTGATTAATCTTGAAAGAGGCATTACTTTACCTGAGATCAATTAAACATTTCAAATAATAGTTTATAGCAATATTTATAGGTTCCCTGTTAATCTGTATTAATTATAAACATTTATAACTTTTAAAAATATTTATACAGGACAATATTTACAAGTTACCAATTAGAAGAATTAGAAAAGGCCTTCAAAGACGCCCATTACCCGGATGTCTATGCAAGAGAAATGTTATCCTTAAAAACAGATTTGCCCGAAGATCGAATACAGGTATTTTCATTTGATTAATTATATATTTAATTATAATTTCAAAAATATAACATTTCTATAAGTGATACATATATCATAGCCTAAATAAAATATAAATCGTATTTCATTTTTCCAAAGTATTTTATATAGTTAAAAAAAACTTGACGGAACGCCTTGACTTTATACAGGATTATTCACCAAGCATACACCCCCCCCCCTTCCCCCTCCTCCTTTTTTGATATTGCAGTTATTCAAAATCTGATTTTTGAGACTTTTAAATATGCTTAAAGATCATAATATATTCAAATTCTTGTGACTTTTTTACTTTTTTTTTCGAATCAAAATTCGAACGAGTAGATTTGAGTAATTTAACTTTGTGTTCTAAAGTTAATAAGTTCATGTTAATGGGTTCGGAAGATTTGGGTACTATAGCGATTTAAAATTTTTAGTAATTTATATTAATCAATATTTATAATTTATAAAATTGGTCTAAGTATAATATTATATATTATACTATAGGTATTACATGTATTTCATACTTTTGTAAAACTATTTAGTATAGTGTATATATATAATTACTATACATGTACATGTATACATACATACATATTTAGGTAATAACACGTGTTATTACCTAAATATGTATGTTTAAAGTTATATACACTTATTTACTATATACACTATAATATAGGTTTAATATATTTGGGAAATTATAATCAATATAAGTGTCTTATTTTACACGATTTTTATTTACAACGATTGTATAAATTAATGTATACAATACAACTTACTTATAAAAACACTAAATTATACCATACATTTATGACATTTAAACTAACAATATTTTGAACAATGATTGTTACATCTGCGTAGGCGTATTAAACGCGTAATACTATGTACCTAAAGTGTATTAAAAAAATATATATATTGAATTTTAACCAATAAAAATACTATAATATATTAATTACAAGTCAAACCAATGAATAATTTCATTTAAACGGCAGTTTAACAATATAGAAAACTTAACAATTTATTATACTATAAAAAACATAGGTGTATCTAGTACATATAAATAGTAAGAAATACTGTGTGTGACTATTTTCATCAGCAAAACGAGAATAATCTTATTATTTTACAAACTTTCATTTTTCAATAAACTATAATGTACTTATATAAGTAATTGAAATGTAATATAATATGTTGTATTAAACAATTATTTGTCAGATAGCTTGATAAGGAAAAATGTAGGTATTCACATCTTTTGATTATAGCAGGTCCACGTGATGAAATTTAATAATATTATGTATACCTATATGTTGTATTTTGATCAATGAAATTGAATTTTTAAACAGTTAGTGTTATATTGTGTTAATATACATTAGAAACGTATATTTAGAATGACCCATTTTTAATGTAAATTTGGGTATAGTGTTGGTCTTCAGTTTGCGTCAAAATATATCCATATTCTATGTGTATATATTTATACTGAGATAACGGAGCTGGAATTTAGTACATATAAATAGGTAGGTACCTATAATAGTAATATTTTTTGAGAACTCATTTGTAATCCCCTTTCTACTACTTTAAAATACCTAATATGTAGATAATAATATATTTGTGAGGTCAATGATGTATTCATAACACACGACTATTTACATTTAGTATAGCTACTCTTAATTTATTTGCGTATCAGGTTAATAAGTCTATTACATTCCGTTGAATTTAGGTATCTATTTTATGCAATATCGTATAGTCGATTAAGTAGTAGTAGAGGAACCTCAAGCCTCCCACTGAATCAATAGCTAATATTATTTTTGTTTTAAACTTTAATAGTATACCTAGTAGGTACCTACGCAATAATATTATTACAGGTATTTATTTATCAAATAATATAATACCTTAATAGGTAATGATTACATATTTAATTTTAGTTAAAGGTACCTATATTGGCTATTATATTATTATATATTAGTTTTCCCAGCTCAGATTTTTAGATCCGCTCTTGTATATTAAATTATATATATATTATAAATAATACCTATTGATATAATAATATGTGTATCGTGATAGTATTATATTATATATCGCATGTTACATAAAATTAATATAAAAAATAATATTATCATATGTGTGTGTGTGTACACAACCGTGGTGGTGTATGCTGTATATATAGTATATAATATATTATAATATGTATGAAATGTAATTGCGACGACTTAAGTGCACCGAATATATATATATATAATATACTTATCGTTTGAGGTGTATTATACCTATATAGATACAAACATACCACTGAATACAGGTATAATAATTTGGGCACGTGCACTTAATAATAATTATATTATAATGGTATACATAATACCACGGTGTGAGGACGCGGTGTGAAGGAAATTGAAAATATTTATTTAACCGAGGGAATGGTTTTGGAGCACAGCCATTGGACAAGTGGCCAATTAACGTACAGGGCGGCCGAGGCGGAGTCTACGCGCGGCGGTGGCCGTCCGGGCGGCGCGAACCCATTAGACGGGAAACACGAAACAACTGGCGAACGACGCGTAAATTTAGAAACGCGCACCTAGCAATTATATATATTACTATTATGTGTACCATACTATTACCACTATTACCGCTACTGTGTACTGCTGCAATATTGCAGTCTATATACGCACCAAACCTGCAGCACGGCCGTCCACGTGGTTTTTTTTTTTATTTTTAAAGGGGAGGTCTTTTCAGTAACAGCTGTTTTGGTGTAGTACGCTGTAGTCGTACCTATATAAAATATAGCTGTTGTACAACTATTGAACTATGAATGTATGTATAATATATACGTTTATAGTGTAAAAATAATTACTGTATCGGATAAGTCAACCCTGCAACGGCTGCAATAATATTATATTATATTATATATAAATAAAATATAAGTATACTTTTTTACTTATAAAATAAATATTATGTATATATAATATTATGGTGGTACCTGCTACGGCTAACCGCATATGTTGACAAAACATTTTTTTTTTCCATTTCTTGTGTGAGTACACAGCCAATTACATGACCATTTCAAATAAATTTACAGGCGAAAATCGTGTAACTTTAATAATATATATAATATAAAACTGCATAACTATATCTGATCGAATTATAAAATATATACACCCAATGATTCACTATTAGATAAATTATAAATTAATACAATATACTACCTATGAATTATTTTTTTAAAAAAAATATTAAGATGTATATGCCTCATTGATAAAAAATATTTAATTTTCTTCTACTTGTTTCATAATCACTTAAATCTCCATCGCTGCAGTATCTTATTCGACATTATTAATATTGAAACTATTTTCTTTTAAAATTAGTAAGGTATAAGGGATTCAACTTAATCAGAAAATGTTGAATATATTTTTTATCAAACATGACTTAAAATGCATTTTATATTGACGATAAAACAAATTTTAGATGACCTAGCTTATAGCCAAGTATGAATAATATCTTCATGGATAAATCATAATTAAACCTTCGTAAGGTAAAGACAAAACAAATTTGTAAAATTAAAAAAGTTAGAAGTTTTACTATATTTTATAAGAATATTATTTCAAACGTTGACTAATTTTAGTTGAACGTCAGTTTTAAATATTTAGCAACACAGTAAAAATTCTATTTCCATAATAGCACAAATAATAAAAATTTAACAAAGATGCACGCTAAGGTTTATTTTGGCTTTTAAATTAATACAAATCAAACTTAATGAATCATATTTAAGCGTGAACTGCCGCAATCATTATCAAGAAAGTTATTAAGTGTTATTGAAAATCTATATCAATAGTTTATATTGTATAGGTTATCATTACTTGGATGTCTAATTTATAGAAAAAATATTCTTTTCTTTGGGATTTGTTTTAAAAAAATTTTTGGCAATCTAAATAAATCATTCTATCCCGCACTATATGTGGAATGGCGTCGTCATTTCGCATTAATTCGTAGGGTAGAATACACATGTAATCAATAGGTACATCAAGACCATTCTATAAATATGACAATACCTATAAGATTTTTTATTATTTTACATAATATATTAATAATAGATATTAAAAAAAAATAAAAAATCATAAACGATCGCCACAGCACAATATTCACACAAATGCTATCGCTGCATTGCCAGTACGTATAATATTATAATAGGTATAATATGCATAATCATTGGAACAGAATTCTTTATAATATTATATGATCTACGCTCAGCTTAAAATATATTTCTCATTTCTCGTGCGGTGTCAAATGTCAGAAAAATGGTTTGTTCGTATTATATAGTATATATATTATTATAATATTATACTATATTATTTTTACACGACCTTATAATACAGTGTTACATTAAATACGTCTGGTAATATTATAATATTAACAATATTGTATAACATAATATATAATATACAATAGCAAATACTGCAAAGGACACAAATTGTGTACGAAGACGAAATTGGGCATCACCCGAGGAAATTATATTTGTACAACTAAAATCATTCAACCGTTGAACACTCAGATACCTATATACAATTATGCCTATATTGTCTACCTCTAAATATTTACATATAATTATATTATATACCATACGTAAATACTTAAAACGATACTATATATGAACGAGTAAAGAAACCGATGGCAGAGTTAACATTTTGAAAACTCGCCAAGCGAAAATAGCACGCCTGCTATATTGTATGATTATTATGACGCGTGTTGCAAGGTAAATTATTTTTATATTATCATCGCATATTCGCATTGTTATATATTATACGAACTGCTCGTGTAATTAATCTAAAACAGCATTTATAAACGCAGTTTGAACGGTACATCTGTGGGTACAACTGTGGTGTGGAACGTTTTTAATTAAGTCAGTGCTTTGATTTGTGTGACGTAGGCCGGGGTAACCCTTAATTTATTTTATGAGCCAAAGCGCACCTACTAATTTAATCTGCAAGCTGCAAGAAACATATTGCAGTGAACGATGTGGCGTGTGTTGCTATTCGTTTTTATTTGAAAATGTATCTAATGCTTTTTGTACGTCTTGTCGTTATAATAATGTTACCGCCAACACTAAAAGTTAAAATTAAAACTAGGTAGGTATTTGTGTCCCGCAAAAGGCGCACTTTAGAACTTAGTTAAGTAACTATATATGTTATATAATATAACTCAGTACTTACCATATTTATATTTTTAATTCTGTCTGAGCAATATATATGAGACTAAACTATTGGATCATATACATTCCTATGGCTTAAAATTATTTCACTCTTGTATATTTTACGCATGCGCAACAAATTTTTCTGGATTTATACAAAATCTAACTCAAAATTGAAAATATATAATATGAAAATCCCTCGAAGTTAATATAATCTTATTTCGGTCAACGCACCTATATAATGTTGCCCTGTTCAAAAACCACGCATAATATATATATTATATATATTATATAGGTACCTATATAGGTATCTGGTATTATATGCATTAAGTAATATTTAAACGAGGTAATCCATTAATCGTATATTATATAAGCATAATATTTTTGTATACATATTTAATATATACTAAATAATTACTCGTTCCTTAGTAGGTACCCTCATAAATATTTCAGAGAAGTATAAAAAATATCAATTATTAGGTCTACATAGCCTATAAGGCTATAAATATCTGATATTTAATATTTAAAAGATTGTATATTATTCTTTCAAATGAGAAAACATTAAAAATATAATTATCCAGTAACTTTTTTTTGACAATATTGTAATATGTGTAGGTAGTAGGTATCTAAATGAAAACCACATTTCAATACATTTTCTATACTACAAATCTTAATAACTTATCATTCTATGAGATGCCTACATTTGATTTACAATATTTTTAAACTTGAGCTTAATGTATACTATAGGTAGCACCTTCATTTTCAACACTTATGATTTATGAAATTGGTACATGATAATAAATTAAATAATGTGCTTAGGATATTATATTGTAGTATTTTAAAAATAAAATGTTTTGTGCGGCGGCTTTAAAAACGGATTTAAGTTCCATTCAAATTTTATAGCATTCGTATAATGTATAATCGTATGTATAATATACTATATTGTGTTTGAATTTATATTCCGTTATGTGGATTTCAAAACGATACGCCCAAGTGTCAGGCTGACCCTTGTAATTTTTTTTTTGTCATCAAGTCCGTTTGGTTTCATTATCGACGTTTTTGCAGAGATTTCCACCATTTAGGGGCCCTATGACTAGCCGTGCCGTGGCGCCCCGCCGCGATGTTGATTTGAAAATAACTTCCTCCCTTTTCTTCGTCTGTTTGAACATCCCTCTCTCCCACCCACCATCACTCTCTTTCATTCTCCAGGACCCCCGTCCAGTGGCGGTGAAAATAACATAGTGTCCTCGAGCTCTCACCCATCACACGCCCCCAAAATCGAATGATTGACTGTTTACGACACACAGTATATTTTCGAAACGGAATACACTATATATATAATATGTTAGCTGTACAGAAATATACGCATATATGTATACGAGCACACACACACACTAGATACATACATACTGCACACATACGCATGCACGTGTACGCTTTTTTATTTAAACATTATAATTGAATACATGTATTGTTTAAGAATCAATTAATTGAATATAAATTACATGTAAGCGTGTCAATTTATCATTACTACCTATATGAAGACAATTAATATACAATTAATTATACATCTTATAAATGTCATGAATAAACAAAATCGTAACGATCATAATATAAATATACATATAGTACGCATATATAATAAATAAGTACAAGGTTATTCAATATGATTGATCCGATTTTAAACAATCGTATATTTCAAGTCCCTGGGCTTAGAGTGATAATCAATATATTAATTAAAATAATACTCTTGTAGTTCCTGTGGTACTAAATTATATTATGTGTGTTCGATGTGGCTTCCCTAAGTCTAACGAAAAACATTTAATCGACAGTAAAATACATCCCATGTCTACTTGCTCCAGAATATTATCCATTGTAAATTGTAATTGACTGCACTGATATTTGTATTTCTCCTGTGACGGAATGTGCTGTGGATAAGTATTGTTCTGCAGTATACCAGCTATTATATTTATAATATACCCCCAAAATGAGTAGTCAAATGGCGTCGTATGATTGTATATTGATTATGTATGAATCATTTCGAATAACCCTGTAAAATCACGCCAAATTAAAATGTACTTACGCAATATTGAAATTCAAGGTAACATAAATCGTCTAATAATTAGCAATGTAAAACAGTAATAATACTACCTAATAACATAATATAATAAATTATATTAGGTTTTAATATTATATTGTTGTTAGTAGGCACCTATACAGGAGGTAGATAGGTATTATACAGGTATTTCAGAGATAATTTTAATGTAGACAAACCTGCAATGGGCATTTATATATTATGTCTGAAGGTGAGATACAAAAAAAAAGTTACATGTGCAAGGACCGGAGTTAAAAAAAATAAAATAAATATATAGAAAAATATCCCAGTCATTATTGCCAGGACCATTGTTGTGTGTGGGCTGATTACTGGAGGAGACAAGTCAACCCAGAAATTAAAAAACGCTGAATCACAATTATTATATTTTATATATGTGTATTTACATTATTATATACGCGTGCATAATAGCCGGTGTGCGCGCGTACGATTATTATTATTATTATTATCATCGTAACTGTCAGTCTTCGGGTATTCGGTGTTTGATAGAGAGGTCGTTATACCCACGTACGGCCCGGATGCCGTCTCGTTACAACTGGATCCCAATAATTGGCAATCATCTATTATAATGATTTTACAAAAAACGCATTACGGTCCAAGGCCCACTTGATGGAATAATAATAAAAATACACATCTATCTAAATATATATACCTCTTTCTCTCACACCTTTTCTCTGCGCACGATAACGTTTTGTAATTGTTGACGGTTCTTTCAATTATTATCATTATTAAAGTTGTAAATAGTAATAATGACTGCGTGAAAAAATAAACATAAATAAATGCTAGTTTTTATAATTTTATATTATGATAATATGTTATTACCGTTTTTATTAGTTAAAAATATGTAATTACTATCCCGACAGTAATTGTTGTCGGTCCACGCTATACCTCCCGCGGAAAGCGTCGCCATCGCGTTTATTACAATAATAATAATAATTGTTATTATTATTATTATTATTATTATTATTATTATTATTGTTATTGTGTCCACGAGCCGTGTGTGCGCGGATGCGAAAAAAATAATATTTAGGTAGATAGGTTTATTATAATAATATGCGAAACGCCTGACTGTGTTTTCCTAACGGCATTTCGAATGAAGTTTTCATCCGTAGTCACACACAGTTACAGCAAAATACGACCTATAAATAACACAGTTTTTGCATTGTACGACTATAATATACTCACCTGTATTATAATAATAATATGCCTGGTAAACGCACAATGTTATATTATCATAAAAATAATATGACGAATTTAAAATATTATATTATAATAGGCAAGTTTATTCATGCGCATATCGGGTGGATTACCATCATAATATTATTATATTACTGTAGTTACAAATAACAATATCGCATTATATTATCATAATATGGTGGCCGCGAATAATATAATGCGAGTATATTATGCCTTGTCGTAAAAAATACTTTTCGTGTTGAATCGTGTCCCTCGACGCGAGCGAGGTACAATAATATTATGTTGTGTGCTTTGAATAATAACCGTCGTAACCTGTCAACGCATCCAACAACACATTATTATATATTTTTTTTTCGTCTTTTTTCCCCACTCGTTGTTTCCCGCGGTTTGCCTTTAAATTCCGAAGGATAATGTTGCAGTGCCCGCCCTCGATCGCAGTTTTATTTATATATATTAAATAGGTAGTCATATACCTATACATTTATTATTATTATTATCATCACCACAATCAAACCTGTATAAAAAACAAAATATAGCAATGCGAACTTCTTGTTTTTTTTTATTCCTATAAAAGTTGAAATCATCGTTTATTATTTTTCGTGATGAAAAGTCTAATATTAATTTTCTTCCTTTATTTCCTAATCCTATTATATACATTTTCACGTGAACACGTGATTAATAAATATAGTATACTTTTCATACCTGACTGCTAACACAGTAATACCCCATGCCTAACGATAACCCTCAGTTCCTTTAAATGGTATAAATATTTTTAAATTCAAAAATATATATTTTGATTATAATACTATAGCAGAATTATTTTTAAAATCACACTTTCACTATAATATTTAGTTATAATAATAATTATAATAAATAATAGTCGTATTATTTCGCACACAAAATAGTAATTACCATGTATCCATTTTAGTTAAAATATATTGTATTAAAATAATATGTGAATTATTAATATTATAATTAAATGAATTACTCTAATATTTTATATGTTATAATAATAAGAATTTCAGTTACAAAGTTAATAAATATGTATGCAACAACTACTTATAAATTATTTTTTTTATACACTATATAAATAGTTATATCAAAAACACTATTCATGTAATATTTTTCAAGCTATTATAGCTATTATAATTATAAGTTCAGAGTTTTTATCAATCAAATTTCCTATAGAAATTCATAATATTATATTATTGCTCTAAATAAAATTCTTACTAAATTATAGTCTATAATCGTTTAATTATTCTGAAATTATTACTAAAAATTACATAAGTATTTAATTAAGAAACAAGGCATTAAAAAAAGACAATTGATGTGCGGATAATGGTATCAAAATATCGTCTGAAGTTTTTTACTGGTTAGTTATAAGAACTTGTTAACAAGTACCTACAAATATATTTTTTAGAAATCGAAAATAGATTGTATTTTTCTTGAAAGTAATAATTTCCATACAAAAGAATAAAGTATCATTTTATTAGTATGGTTATGCATCGTTATATATTATGAATTCGAGTGCCTCTACTTAATACACATAAGATATTATATATTATGCCATGTTGAGTGGAATAAATAATTATGAACAATAAGCCTACAAATAATGAAAAGTCAATAAAATATTATGTAAACAACATGACTATGATATTAAACGGACGTTTTTTTATTTAATTTTAAGCAATAAACAACAATAAATATAACTAAACGACGGCAGTAAGAATAATATCGTAATTCACAACAATATTTTTACCGAATGATGAGGTGACAGTCGTTGTTATATGGTCAATATAGAGGGTACAAAAGTGGTTTAGATCGTTCGCATAAAACCTCCCCGAATCAATGCAGCATACATTATATGCATTCATACAGTTCAGATAATATATTATATTATTATGTATACATAGTTGCAGTGTTGCAGAATCATTTTCGTGCTGATACGCTCCTATACGTTTATATATATATATATTATTATCTATCGATCGGTCGGCGGCGGTGGTGGATGTGGTGGTGGAGATGGTCGGCCTATTGTGGATTTGCACAAATTGAATAATATACGCGAATCGGTGTAATTCGACGTAACGGTCCGTGTTATATACATATATATATTATACATACACATTCGCACAGGAGTGGCTCTCGCGCTTTAACAAGGATTAATGCGTTTGGTAAATAAACTTAACAACACTCAGTTATATATATATATATATATATATACAATTTATATTATATATTATACATATACTATATGTGCGTATGTGCGTATGTATGTATGTATGTATGTATGTGTGAAATGTATATAATATATAAATCTATATATATATATGTATAGCGTATATAGCGTATATAGCTCGGCCTTTGGCGTATTTATAACAGTTTTCTGCGCGCTTGGGTTTTCAATGGAAAATGGCTCTTTTACGATAGCCTTTTGAAACCGTCGTCGTTGACTCTTAGCGTAATGAATTTTCTGCCGGTTCGGTTTTTCGACGGCAGTTAATATTATACCAATATTGTACGACGTCTATATATTATTATACGTATCCAATAAAAGTCGGCAACGCGAAACGGTGGGACATATTATTATTATCATTATATGATATTCCATTTACGAATACCTACAACAATGTATATAATATAGGACTGACGCACGATACATTCATTAAACCGACGGTGTGCGGTAATACGTGCCATACAAAATATATAATGTTATGGGTACGTGGTGGGGGGGGGGGGGATAATGGGAACGAGGGTGAGGTAAAAAGAAAAGAGTGCCGGATAACAGGGTGAAGATGGAGCGTTAGAAGAGAAAAAGTAGCAGACGGAATATAGGCGAGAAATGGCCGCGTCGTCGAGAAAACGCGTGTGACTGTCTGTATAGTATATTGGTTTATTTTTTGTGGGGACAAACAAACGAGGAACCTTTAACTAAGGACATAATAATATTATTATTATACCTTAGCATCAACACAACTGTTATATTATTATATAGGTACGACATGAAGTAGGTATTGTATATTATATAGTATATAATATTATGAGTGTTAATATTTGGTAACATTTAAATTAAATATATTATACTGATAATAGTATATAATATCCGATAGGTATTAGGTATGAAAGAGATATGTAATTAATAATAATACTCATATTTATTATACGTTACATATTATTATACAAAGGCATTTTGAGAATAAAAACTAGTTAAGATCGAGGTATATACGGTTCACCCAAGGAGGAAATCAAATTATATTATACGCGTATTGCATCCCCTATCCAACGTTTTGTGTAAATTACATTTTGCTTAGGTACTTAGTGAATAAATGTATAATATAGTTAAATATTTTATCTTTTTGCAGAAATTTAATCACTGTTATTGCCTATTGGTGCTGTTCGTAAATAACTAAGATTTCATATAAATTATTGTCGAAAGAATACTCAATTATAAATAAAAAACTGTATTTATTCTTGGAAAAATGCAATTAATATCATATTACATTTAATTATGTATCCATTACATTTCATGCATGTGGTAATTTGCATTCAAAATTATTAAATAAATATATTTATAAGCATAACTTTAACGTATTCAAATTTTATACTTTAAGTATCTACTACAAGGTTATACGGTATAGTGAGAAATTATAATTTATTTAATAAAATTGTCTTATTGTAGTATTATACCATCTAAAGTCATTAAAAAATATATATAATACTTTATATTTTATTAATTTAAAAATATATATGTCAGGGTGCACGATAGCTGCAATACACTTATGCCTTTTAAAAATGTTTGACTTAGATAAAACATTTCGTGAGCATTGGTTTTTTTTTCCAGTGAGTAATATGAATGCCATTTATACGTTTGAATTATATTTAATTTTAATAGCTCAATATTATTTCAAGTACAGTTTTCCTGAAAATTAAAAATAAAAAACCGTTCATTAATCACTCTCTTTCATATTTTTCCCTTTGTAAACTACCTATCGTATTTTCACGATGAGTTTATACAAAAATAATTGTTCTTAACGACAATAAGACATATAAATACATTGCAATGTATAATGTACAATATATAATATTATCATAGAGTCTATGACATAGACCATCGCTTACCTATATAAACACGACCGCACATCCAATAATGTGAAACACTGCGCGCTGACACTGTGCGCTATAAAATATTGATAAGTACGATAATTTCCATTTTGAAACTATAATAATATATAATATATCTGTTTTGTGTATATTTTCTATTTCTCTCATACGTAGGTATGCATATCATATATATAATATATAAATGTGTAATATGTGTAATTTATTATACGAATATACACACACACGACTGCTGCACAGCCGCCCCACTTCGTTTCGTATATTATATTTTTCCAGTCGTATAATATAACAAACGGTGTATTTCGATTTTTACTCTCATCCTCTATTCCGCCCGCTCTTTCCCCACGCACTGCACAGGACTGGGCATTTTCGGGAAATGTCGGGCGACAGTAATCCAATTATTATTCAAAATAGGCGCCCGCTCGGCCGAAACCATTATACGCCTTTGTTAGAGACGACGGCAAGGGGGTGTTGACTTGAGTGGTTTAGGGGGGTGGGGGGGAGTGGGAGAATTCGCGAAATTAAGCGTTTTGATAAACATATATATATAAATAATATACACATACATTATACACAGTATACACGCCAAACCAACCACCCCCTCCCTCCCTCGTCCATCCACAGCCGGTCACCCGAAAGGCGCACAATTAATCATTTTATAATTGTTATTAATGATCTCGGCGTCGCCGGATGCTTCCGCACCATAAAACCCGAACAACGTCTCAACTCTTATATACTTGGCTGTTTACGACCCTTTTATACTCTTATATTGGTCCAGCTCTTTTCCTCTCCTTTTTCTTATATTATTCTTCTTCTCCTTCGTCGTCGTCGTCGTTGTCGTCGTCGCGTCGTTATATCTATTTATTACAGGTTTTTTTTATATATATTATAATATATATGTATATACTCTCATTGTTTTTTAAGCGCTAATGTAATTTTATTTATATTTCACTTTATTATCTCTTTTTACTCGGATGCCGCCGGGATAAACGATCTAAGTACGATAATCGAATGGCAAACGGTCGGGTAACTACGCGAGAGACGGGAGTAATGTACCGAAATGTTATTATTGCTACCCGAGATGCAGGGCCCGAGGGCGTTCCTGAGCCGACCGTTTCCATAACAATATAATAATACATTAATACGTATTATAAACATATTATTTATTTATGTATACAATGTTGTGTACCTATATAATATAAATAATTATAAATATTATAGTTATTAAAAAATATACGACAATGTGCCTGTGCCATTATATACAAAAATGTCTACGCTTAATGTGCGTTTTAATTAACAAATGATCTGCTACAAATCGTTAAATTAGTGCAGTAAAATACTCAAATATAATATAAGTACTTTATACAAGAAATACATCTCATAAGTGTATTATATAGTTTTCAACAGCCCCCAGTCTTCAGAATAATTACGAATATTTACTTGACATTGTGAAATTTAAAATGTATGGAATTACATAATAATATACGAATTTAATAAGAACTATCACGCATTCAGAATTAATTAATTTAACATTATATGGTTAAAGTTCATTTCTTTAATCAGAATACCACTTGTTTTATCGCACAAAATATGTTTTTATAATTTGTATAACCAAAATAGATTATTAAAATTAATATCTGTACTATACAACATTGCCGTTTTGTTATAGGTAGTCAGTCAATTGGCATTATGTTTTTCTAAATAATGAAATATAATGAGTATTGAGTATAAATCTCATTAAGAAATATATACGTTTACACGTATAGGTAATATATAATATAGGTATATTATACAAAGTTTATTATATATTATAAAAAATAATAATTTAATTTTACTAGAGCTGTAGGCGTGCCTAGACCGCAGACCGCAGAAGTATTTCAACCGGACGGTGACCATTTTATATTAGACATTTCTATAGGTATGAATAAAATAAAAAAATTAATTAAAAAAAAATATTTTTTAATTAGATTTCAAGAATTATATAATATCTTACAATTTTTAATCATAATTAAGTGATAAAAGTGATAAATCCGATTAGTGATAAAAAATAATATTATAATATCTATTGTATATTTTATCAAAATGAACAGCGGCGTATATATACAGCCAGTGATATAAATATAAATTTTAAATGTGTCCCGCAAGTTGAAAATGGTTGAACACACCTGAATTAGAGTATAATATAATATTATTCTAGTTTAATTTCATGATGATTAAATAGTATGTTTTTTATAGTTATATTCCGAATTATTCCAATAACTTTATATAGACACAATTCGAGTGTAATAATTATCTTTTCCGAAAGTTGTAATATCCTGTAACAAATGTTTTCAATTAATTCAGATAAATTATATTTAAGTCTAACACAGTCCCCTCAATGTTGGCCATAAGATAACTTATTGGCAATAAGAAACATAATCATAAGATTGATATAGAATAATATAATATTTAGCTATAATATAAAATAAACGATCATATTTCTTATTCTATATATACTAAATTGTTAACTTTATGTAAGCCCAGGAATTTTCTATATACTCGGTATGTTATTTAATATTGTAAATTATACGAATTATAATATACAAATAGGTTACATTCGTGTAAGGTGTTTAACGCAAATGATAGCAATTCGTTTAAGTATATATGCCTACATATATTATATCTAACGTACGACCTTTCATTAAGTTTAAATACTATAGGTGCCGCAGAATAGCTGGTAACCAGCATCAAGCATAATATACAAGCTAAACATAATTGTAGACTCGATAAGGTACCTAAATATACGCACCTACATATTCGTTTTAATTTAACGGCTTGGAGGTCGTATGATTTTGAATTAATACATACTACTGCTGCAGTGGCTTTGTTGTCGTTAAAACGTCTTTAACAAATATAATGATAAAACTATGAAAGAGCTATGAAAAAGCTATAAAAAAAGAAAAAATCATTGAACTAAAACCCTATTTAATTATATTATATTATTATATTTTATGAGTTAGCGTTTCGTTAGTAATAATAATAATAATAATTATAATAATAATAATAATAAAAAGGCTCAAAAACTACATTTTTATTATACTCGTATCATTAAAACATAATTTTCAGTTAATGATTCCGCATCTTATATTTCAATATTTCTAACGCTCCAATATTATAAGCTATATAATGGTAATTTATATGAGTTTTGTTATATTGTAGGTAATATTAAAATGCAAATAAGTGAATAGCAATAATGTCCAAGTAAATATTATTATTGTTGAAGTCCTAAACGTTAAAATATACAGTTATAATACATAGGTACTTACCAATAGTGGTGATACATTTACCTAACATTTGTATTCTCTAAGTCAATACCTACTACCTACATACCTATATAAAATAAATACAAAATAATACGCAGATGTGCAATTTGCTGAGCTCAAATACATTGTGGTAATAATTGGTAACTGATATAGTTGATTATCGTGTTCCTACGTGTAAAATAAAGGGCACATACATAATATTATAGTTGTCTCTGGAAGTCAAAGAGGTCGATAGTTTGTATAGAAAAACCTATCGACGTGCCCTAAATGCTATCCTAAAATAAAAGGGTCTAATATTATAAATATTAAAGATAAAGATCCATAAACACAATTTTTTTTATAAGTAACTATTTAGAGTTCAAATGTTGAAAAAAATGTATCAAAATATCGAAAATTATCAATTATTATAATTAAAAAGGTGGGTAAGTGGATGTCGCTCTGCTGTACAGTAGGTTACAAGTGGGTCACTGTATAATGGATAGTATTAAATTTGAATTCAATGATATAATATCACTGTATAAGAAAAACGATTCTGAGCGGATACGGTTTGTCAGTCTAGGTATTAGACATACCTATTATAGGTATACTTATCTGTAGTATTAAAAAAAAATTGACCTATGATAGGTATCAATAATAAATTCCAAATTAATCATATCACAATATCCATAAGGTAACGCGTTATACATCATAGATATATAATAGTATACTTTAGAACTTTCAAGTACCCACAAGTAATATTATACAATCACAACAAAATAACTAAAATAGTTATTCCAGGTTTTTTAATATGTAATTTCGTCCAAATTCGAACTTAAAATGACTATAAAAATAAACTGTGCTTATGTATTTCTTAGAATTTTTGGTAACAGAATTAAATATTTACGTGAAATTTTGTTTTAAATTTTCAATCCTTAGATATAAAAGTTGAACATTTTATAAATTTTTAACTACAAAATAATTATTCAATTTTAAATTTGATAAATTTTGTCAAAATTTCAACTTCAAATGCTTATAAAAAAAATGTGTGCATATGTATTTTAATATTTAACAATTGTTATTGTAATAATATATCAGGAGCCTTGCATTAAATGTTCACACATTTTTACCAAACAAATAAAATTTTATTGATATTTATAGAAAAAAAAATTTTAAAAATTTAAAAATGACTATGTCCGTAAGCAGCTCAAAAAGAGTC
>NC_042495.1:80749784-80791628 GCF_005508785.2 Acyrthosiphon pisum | reverse complement strand
GGGTGCTGGGGTAACGTTACCGCAGCACCCGTAAGAATGAATTTGGATTTTGGGGGGGTTTGAGTGTGTACAAAATTTAATTTTGGTTGTAGAAAATTGTACAAAATAAAGTACATAATACTGTACTGTTTAAAATTGAAATTCGTGAAAAATAGCTGACCCGGATGCTGGGGTAACGTTACCGCAGAACCCGTAAGATGAATTTGGATTTTGGGGGGGTTTGAGTGTTGTACAAAATTTAATTTTGGTTGTACAAAATTGTACAAAATAAAGTACATAATACTGCGTGATTACAATTCGTGATTTTGAAAGTACGGGTGCTGGGGTAACGCACCTCAAATAACTCTTTCAGACTAGGTAATTTAAATTCCTAATAGAATGTACTACATTACAATTATGTGTGTTTTTTATGTTGAATAAAAATTTGACAAATCCATTACCAGAGGCTCACTGGCACACTGACTTAATTTTCTATAGGATAGTAGGCCCTTGAACTAGAGCACGTAACCCTTCATTAATAAGCGCCAAGTGGCCATAATTAGGTAAGGGATAGCACATCTTAAATCATATTTATTATCTTCTGAATTTTATAATAATTTCTAATTTTATAAAATACTATAGATCGATACTCCTTGATAATATACTTTTAGTGTGATAATACTGCACTGAAGAGGCAGAAGCTGATATGTGCAAAATCGTAACTTTTCAGGAGAACGTTTTTAAAAAAAATTATTGTGTGTTCCGTGTAGATAGTCAATTTTTATAATGCTTATAAAAATGCTTAATAAAACTAATTGTCCCACTGATATCATATTTTGCCACAATAAAATATTGACCTATTACTTTCATATATCATAAAAACATCGAAATCGATATTTTGGCAGATATCAGCTTCTGCCTCTTTAGTTGAATTATGTTATTTTTATGGTAAAAATCATTTGTAATACACTTCTTTTACAAATAGAGGGTTATACAAATAACCACCTCCAATAATTTACTAAATTTAAACTTTTGAACAAATTGTAACCATAGTTACCTCGCCCACGCGTGACATAATGATATACACGACGTATCTATGAATGCGTCTCAAAATTTCCGAACAAATCCTCCGCTTGTTATTTATGGTTGAGCGGATGTAGGCAATAATTACTTGTTGTTTTAGTAGTCTCCAGTCGGCGAAGTAAGTTTGTGCCGTTCGTTATAGTACACCAGTTTCTTCCAAGGCACAAATAATATATTTAAAATAAACTTCATACTGAAAAAAAGCAGGGCTTAAATCAAAAATAATAATACCGTTTACCGTTATATGGATATTAAACGTTATGATCGAATGACTGTTTAACGTTATATATAATTTAAAATTTTAAACGTTATTCAACTTAAGCGTTTAAACGTTTTAAACACTTAAACGTTATGAAGCGTTTAGCGTTATTTGATGGATATAGCTTGTTTCCCACACAAAACTGAGTGATTGAAAAATATAATATTACAAAAATAACCATAATATATATTATTTTAGTGATAGTTATAATTTTATTAATATTTTTTTTTCCAGGCAATTTTATGTTTCAATCGTTTATCGTTTCTGCGTGTCGTTATCCGTTATCCTTTTTTTTTTATCATTTATTGGTACGTTAATTGTTATTCGTTTTAATCGTTGATTGTTTACCGATATGTTATCCGATAAATTTTGTCAAAATTCGATCTTTAAATGCTTATAAAAAAAAATTGTGCCTATGTATTTTTGTTATTTTTCAACTGCTATTGTAACAATATATCAGGAGCCTTGTATTCAATTTTTACACTTTTTGGCCCAACAGATAAAACTTTATTGATATTTATAGAAAAAAAAAACTAAAAAAACTGAAAACTTACAATGTCCGTAAACAGCTCAAAAAGAGTCAAATTATTAGAAAACGGAAATATAGACAACCAGTGAAAATGTCATGTATCTACAGTCATTCGTTTTAAAGTTACACCAAAAACCAAAATCAATTTTCTCGAAAACAGATTTTGCGTAAAAATTCCCGTTTTTCCTTAATTTTTCTTTTGTTTTTCACTGCGCTTTTGAAAACTATTGGAAAAATTTTTGACCCCCCAAAGTACCAACTAGATTCACTTTCCTATCAGAAAAGGTACTGTTGAAGAAAATCCAAGCAGTGTTACTGTCCTAAAAGGTGATAACAGACACAAAAACAAAATAAAAAAAAAAATAAAAAACACACATCATTGTAAAATCAATACATTCATCGTTCCACTCAAAATCTAAAATTATAAAATGTTCGACATTTACGTTTTACGTTACATTATTCTCAACCATTTTGGTAAAAAGTTTTTCTTTGAGTTAAAACTTAGACTCTTACTTAAATTCTATATGTGGGAAGAATCTACATTAGGTATATATAGTGTGAACATTTTTGAGAGGAAACTCGTACATATATAATTGAGAACTACCCGATCATTGGAGGCATAACAAGCCTCCCATTAACTTTTTTTGTTTTATTTAGGATAAGGATGGGAGGCAATTCGTTCATATGAATATGCATATTTTGGGAGACTATTTTGTCTCTCAATATGCATATTTTGGGAGACAACTAGTTGACACCAAAAATAAAATAATATGTAAACACAAAAGTTTTCTTTCCCAAAGTAAAATAATAACCAATACCGAATTATTCTGTCGAATCGTATAGTTATGCTCATGAGTTATGACTTATAATACTATTACGTCGCAATAATCGTCCACGTTGCTGTAGGTGTTATATTATAACTTTAAACATACATAAGTGCATTAGCGATGTTTACAAAATTACAAGGGAGGAGACCTATACTCATCCCAAGTTCACCCCGTATTTATTACCATAAGTACATAAAATTATGCAAAAGAAATTGTTTTCTTTCTTTTCCCGGATACTATCCAATATCATGGGTACTTAATGTTTTATTAAACCGTCATGTTTAAAATGTTATAATATTTACTGTTAATAATATTACTTTAATTAATATTATTAATATTTTTTGATATCTGCATATTTTTTAAAGGCGAATTAAGCAAATCCCGAGTGGGAAAGTGATTGCCCTTATTAAAACCACCACTGTGTTTATTATACACACATGTACCTACAGTTTTATAATTTGTAGCAGACGAGTTGAAAACGTTTTACGAACCATTATTATACGTAGAGATATTATAATTATTAAGGTACCTATATTGGTCAAACTCATACTATATGTATATAATGAGGAATATTAATAATATTTTGTGAGATGAATTTGCACCATTCTGTCGTATATTTGTGTGTATCTGCGTAGGCAGTAGGTGTATACAACTGTAAAACTAAAATATATAAAATCGTTTCCCTCTTACAAGCACATCATTATAATAATATAATACGATAACAAAATATATAGTTGTAAGTATATATACCATCATACCATTTTATTGTATAATATCTTTGTCGTATCGCGATGTCATATATTATATTGTTATCATTTGTGCAGTACAAAAAATATATTATATTATTATTATTATTTGTATTATTAGTTTAATGTTAATGCGCGCGTGTTGCAGTTACGACGACGATGTTCGCGCATCTGGTCGTCGTCGGTCGTCTTTTTTTCAGCTCGTTAATTTTGGAACACGGCGAACATTATACATTTTATTATGTATATAATAATATAATATTATAATAACACGGTCGGGGAAGAAAGGAAAAAAAACAGTATCGTTATTACATGTTATTATCATCGTCATTGTTATTGCGTCAACGCCGAAACGAGACGGTTTTCTCACGGCGCCGCGGACGACACGCACGCGTCCAGGCGGCGGCTTCCCGCCGGGGGTCCGATATAATTGCGAATAAATACCGCGCGCGCGGGTTTGTTACAAATTATTACGCGCGCGCGAATCATCGTACCGTGTAACCGACTCGGTCGGTCGGTCGGTCCGTCTGTCGGTCTGTCTGTCGGTTGGTCGGTCGGTCGGTCGGTCAGTCGGTGCGGGTGGGTGGGTGATGGGTTTGCGGACCGCACGCGCACGACGCTCGAAATTCTCGACGGGAGGGCTCGCGGCTATCGTTACGCTGTCGTCGGGACCGGCCTCGGGACTTCGGGTCGTCGTCGTAAACGATATAGGCACCCGACGGCGAAAAAAATGTGTTATTATATTTCGCGTAATTTGTCGCGTGCGTGGTGCGAATAACAATAACGAAACGTTTCATTATCGAATACGTCGCCGTAGTGTTGTTCGCGAATACGTGCTACAGTGTAATATTATATACGTTAGCTCTTGTTAAAATAATAATAATAATAATAATAATAATACTATCCGTGCGCGTGCTCTATCCACCGTCGCCGGTTTACGTAGGTATTATAATATCATATTGTGTTAAATAATAATAATACTATTATTATTATTATTATCATCATACAAGTAATTAGGCGACCGCGGTGTAAGCGCGTGCGATCACTGTCCGCCGCTGCAGGCTGTAGTTGGATGTTGGAGGTCGTGAGCAATTTTCGTTAGTTTCGCAGTCACCCCGAAAATCTCGACAACTGTCTGCCCGAGAGGAAACGAAACGATATAGTACAGTGCCATTCATTATAATACTGTCTATGCGTTACGTACCTACAACCTACCACAATATCTATCTAAATATATGAAAGTAGATGTTGGTCTGTGTGTACTGTGTATACATAATTAATAAGCTCGAAAACTATACAAGACCGTTGTAAATAAAAATTACATCAATAGCTTCCTTGAAACTTGGAGCGTGTTTAAAGCTTATTTTTTCAACCCCTATGGGTAGCTCACATCGTTATCGGCTTTTTTAATTTTTACTTTTTTAATGACAACATACATTTTTAATTACTCATTCCAAATATACTTCGATATATAAAAATAGAATTATGGATTAGTAGTTTAAGAACAATAGGTACCTAAGTATTTACAATTTTGAAGAGCAGAGTGGATGGGAAAAGTGGGACCGGGACCCCGCAAAATGAGGGTCTACTACTCCTCTCGTTTAAACATTTAGTAATTATAATTTATTACTAATCAACTATTTATTCGAAATCTGATTTTTATAGAAATAATCTGAATAAGATTGTGCCTTGGATTATGAAATTAAAAATGTAATATAATCTTGTCATTCTAAAATTCTAAACAATAAAACACATATTTTTAAAAAGTTAATGTTCTCTAAAATACTATATCAGAATGTCTTACGTTAGACGTATCACACTGTATTCTCATAAATTGTGACAGACTTATGTTTACATAATATATTATATAGCCCGTTTTCATGATGATTATTGTTTGCAGTAGGAAATATTACAATACCATCCAGTTTGTACACCTATATAAAGTATTTTGATAATAATATTATTTAACAATATTTATTTTAACCGTATATATTATTTTTTCACTCGTACAACTAGATAAACAACACACTCGTACATATTACAGTACCTATACAAAATAAGTAGTGATAATTTTTTTTCCCGACGTCGTTAAATCCAATGGTTGAGAGAAACAGGGCGCGATAATCGCATTTAGAGACACTGTATATGTTTTGGTATAGTAAACTGCTAGTTGTATAGTATTATATTATACACTATTATCACGCTCATAGGCGCAATTATATGGGGTATTAGGGCGCTACAAATTAACGAGCGGTATACCCACGCTATATACGCTTTGATGTATATTTTCGGAACGTTCTTTAAATTTTCACAATGTTTCCACGTCCGCACATTTTAACTATAGTTATATACTTATATACGTATACATTGTCTGTGCACATTATGAAAACGAATATGTTATCGTTGGTTTTTGGTCGTAGTTTTTCTATAAGTAGATACATTTTTTAATAATATAATCTAATTTTTCAAACGTTACGTGCCAAAAATTATCTGATTTTTTTCCCCGAATGCTAGGTATTAAATTACGAAAAATATTATACTATACATATTTATATACATAAAAAAAAATTGTGCGTCTTATTATTTATTATTAAAAATAAAATATAATAATAAATAATATAATACTGACAGAAATCAGCCTGTATATTCTCGAGATATTTTATTTCCAATATATTTATATTACTATTATTAATTTATGTTTCTACTTTTTTCTACATAGCTCGTAGGTTGAATTCATTTTTTTCAAAAACAAATCGCATACATATTGTATTAATATAAATATTTGATAATATATCACTAAAGCTGTTGTTAACTTATAGCCCATTACCGACGTACCGTAAAACGCCCGTGGTAAACAAAAAATTAACCTAAAATATATTTTGAACATTTCATTAAGTATAGTAAATAATAATAAACGCAGTAGCAAAAAGTTTCAGGTTACAACGAATTAAATTTTTTGAATAAAATAAATATGTACTTTAAAAAAATATTTTTTGATTATTGATTATTTAACCAATTTTGTGAAAATATGAAGTTGAAATGTCTATAACAAAAATCGTGCATTAGTATTTTTGAAATTTTGAAATTGGTATATTATTACATATTAGAACAAATCGATGAGGAACTTATTGTATAAATATGTCAAACCTTAGCTTTTAAAATGTTATGAATTTTTATTTCTTAGGTATTAAATAATTTGTACAATTTCATGACTTTGACGAATTTTGTCAAAGTTTAAACTTAAATAGATAAATTGCATTCAACATAATTTTTCCTACAACGCATTAAATAACCATAACACCTACACTAGTACCTAATTCAAAAGTATGAAAACGATTTATCCTAAAATTATTTTTGTTATTTCACACAACATTGTAAAACCAATACAACATGCATATCGGTCTACTCAGAATGTACAACATATTTTTATTTTTTGTGATTTTTCCTTCGAGAAAAACTATAAATTTATTTATTACATGTCTTAAATTAATGCTGCGGTATCTGCCTGTATTATTCAAATGTTTTTATGGCCCAAATTATAATATTTTAAATGTTATATTATTATATAATTTGTATCTATATCAAACTTAAATAAAAAAATTAAGTTTGTCTCGATAAGTCCAGCTTATAATATAGCTATTTACACAAACTTAGGGTAATTATTATAGGGTATTTCTTTTGTTCGTATATAATATCGTAATCTCACGAGAAATGCATTTATACCAAGGTCCTTCAAAATGAGCGCGTTTGACGGATATTATAAAATGTAGCACTCGAAAAAAATCCATGGTATATTTCGCCGTTTCGAGTTGTACATGACCGACGTGTATAACCTAATGCAATTGTTGTTCGAAACGCGAGTGAGCGCGCACCCCAAAATACTGCCGCGTGGCATTACACTGATGCGTTTCCGATGTGTGTTTTTGTTCTAAAATTAATTCAACTGAGACAAATCGTTCGTAACAAATGGAAACGGTGTACCATATACACGGGAGAGGAAAAGTTAATAAAATTAACAATTATTCAACCCTCTGGCGATCGTTAAAAAAATGTATAACTGCTGCGATAGGGGCCATCGGCTGCGTTGACCCGTCAGAAGAACACACATACACATACTATATATTATATACTATAATATATTCAGTTAATTTATATATATATAAAGCATGTTATATAATAATATAGTACATATACAGTCGATGGTGGTGAAGGGATGTTGTATATACACTGTTGCAGTATTATAGTAACGTAATAATATAGTTTTCCATTATTGCAGCGCGAATACGACTCAAGGGACCATTGAACAAAGTATAGTATTATGGGCTATAATACGAATATTATTGTACTACACGTGTAGACCATCCGCATTATACTATTATGTAATAAGTGTTAAAATATATACATTTTCGTGACCAGACATTAATTATTATTTATCGTGTACTCGCAAAGTTGGCGTGTGAGAATAATCTAAAGTCGTTGCAACCGTTGCACCGGTACAGTTCTATAATATTATATTATTATAATATCTTAACTCGTGCATCTTGCAATCTTGCATGTCTATATTATATTTAAATAATAGTAATTAATAGACGATAGGTATTATGTGTGTTATCTGTATAGTATAAAAAAAATGAGTGTTTGTTTATTTGTCCTCAATCGTGAGCCCAAATACCTACTATACTGGACTGTTTTCATTGAAAGTTGCATGAATATAGATTCCTCAAAACCGAGAGGGTTTTATAGCTTCAGTATTCGACCCACATATTATAACAGATCCCTAAGGGTGGCTCACATTTGAATTTTGTTTCCGCTCACGAAAATTGAATATTATTTTTATTTTAATGTGACCATTGCAGGTCACAGATAATAAATTAGTTATTAATTATTACGATTGATTATAATTTTCTGTATTGTATTATATTTCGTAATTTAGGTTAATAAAGCTATTCTTTATAATTAATATAAAATTGAGTGACAACTGTTATACATATATTATATACTAAAAAACACTTAACCTAGTTTGACAAAAAACAACAAATTGAGAATATTTCAACTGAAGAGAAACGGAAACGATAGACAGATGGATTATAATAGATAGTTGGCTAATACTGCAGATATTGTTAGTCAGGTTGTATCTAAATTACGCATACCACGTAAATCCATAGTTTTTGACCAATTGCCACCAACTTGTACACATATTTTTTGGCAAGAGCATTACAAAATAGAAGCCACGGGTAACAGCAGTTAAAATAAATAAGAGGCAAGGTGAGCCACTTATTGAGCCACTTATTTCAGGATAGCTATTAGGTTCCCACTAAAAATAATATTAAAATCATAACCGTATATATTTGTTTATTTCTGTAACCTGAAATTTTTTGTTACACACGTAAGAAAAAAAGGTCATTTATTTATATAGTGGTTTTATTTATCCTCTTGGGGAATGCTTGCAGGTAGTACAGCTAGAAACTGATAAAAAATATGTCTTCAAAACTATTGTCACAAACTGACAACCGAAGTCACCAAATTCGCATTAAATATATTATATTATAATATGCAATAATGACACATTTACACATATATGTAAGTACGCTGAAAACTGTATAATAGTTGTCGCAGGAATAGGTTTTTACCGCTCACTGACGCTTTATTATCATCTGACGTGGCACTTTATAACCATTGTCGTTTAGACGACATAAATTCACATCATAGCTTATAAAACGGCGACTGTTGGACCGACCTTAAGACCAAGAATGCGTTCAGGTATTTATATAGCGGAGTAGTGCGCCGTCTTAAAATATAATATGTCTTTTCATTTAGACGTATACATACATAATATATATCTATATGTACACTCTTGCCCGGAAACCCTATCTCTCTCTATTTCTATATATACCTATATGTATGTATATTATACTCACTACTAGCATATACACACTCGCACATGCAGGACGTCGTAACAAATTGCAAACACCCTCGTGGCAAACACATTACACACATTAAACAGCTGGTGAAACGAAATTATTGCCCTCGCCAAAAAGGGTTAACACTCACCCCTGCAACAACGGGACCAGTAGCGAAGACACGAGGCTCGTACTGTTACATTATATCGTGATGGGCTCTAATGTGTGAGTTTGTATGTTTGTATGTTTGTGCGTGCGGTGAGCACAATGATATAGTACAGTTCCATTACCAAACTTTTTTGCGTGAAGTATAATAATATATAATGGAGTATATTATAATATATAGAAGATACGTTTGTCTTTGTAATAATTTCGCAAATAATACAATAGATACGATAAACAAAAATTGAAATTACTTTAGCTAACCAGAAACAAGAAACGTACCTGTACTTGCAGCAGTATTATCTTTTTTACAGTATCTTGTATACTTTTGGTATTTAAATGCGATCAGATATTATTATAAAACTACTAAAAAAAAAAGCCACAATTTTTTTTTGTATTTTCTTAGCACTCATCCAGATTTCATTGAAACATTCAGTAATTCAAATTTTGAGCGTAAAATTGCCTCACTATATAACTAAAATAACATTATACATCAGTGTTTAGCAGGTTTTGAATTTTAAACTTGAACCATCTGACTTAAGAAATCCATGATAACTATAATAATATATCTTTATGAAGATATGCGTTTGGTTTAAATTAAAATATAGCAATGACGATTCGAACACTGGGATTTAAACGACCCATCCAATTATTGACGTTAAATGATTCTGATGTGTACTTGCGTTTGTCTTGCATGATAAATAAACGGCATTTGGACGTTTTCCTAATGTCTTCAACTATTTTTAACACTTAACAATGTGTTTTTAATCTAAAAATTGAAGGGTTAGGAAATAAAATCTCAACCCACAATAGGTACACCTGTTTTTATTTCAATTTTAAATTATGTATTAGTCGGACATTTAATTTATAAATAAAACTCTACGCATGTTCTCTATACACTATACAGACACAATAAAATCAATTAAATATCAATATTTATTGTATGCATACTGTAGGTATAAAATATATAGAACAATAAAAACAATCATCTTGACGACTTATCCGACAAACGACACTATTTTGAATTTTCATTGCTGTGTAACTTGATCGGTTAAAGAGACATTTTAATTGGAATTTTAACCACTTTTCTGGGAGCGCAACAGGTCAGATTTTATACGGATTATATATACAGAACATTGTATGCAATAATAGATTATAAATATTTCAATAACAGATAAAATGTATAAGCTGTAAAACGTAGTAAATAAATAATAATGTTTATGACAAAAAAAAATTATTTTAAATTAATTTAACATATTTCGTAAAAGTTTGATTGATTACTAAAAGGAAAACGAGACATGTTATAAAGTAATACCTATAGCGATACTTATAAAAAGTCTGTTTAAAACTATGTAATTTAATAAATTAACATATTTTATTTTTACTGTGTTCGTTTCTCGTCAAATTGAATTAACATTCATATCGTGCATTTTTTTACGCCTCCAAAAAAGTAAGGTCAAATAATACCGCGGTTAGAGTACTGACGGCTTAATTATATTTATTCTGACGAACCGAAACCTACTGCGGGTAAAGTCATCACGAAGGTTACACCCACTGCAGCTACCCACCTTTACGTTAAAGTCATAATTGAGTATAATAATATCTCGGTGTTATGATATCATATTTGCACGAACTATCAAACGCCGAACACATCACATTATTTTATGATAATAATATATGTACAATATAATATAATACCAACCATGATATACCTTTTGTAGTAGATATTGGGTTGCCTACGTCAGTAGAAATATCACAGCAGAATTTATATACGTATTTTATAATATTGTGATATTATATAGGTACTGGCAAGTAGCAGTTTGCGTATATATCATATACTATATACGCTTGTGTAGAGGGAGGGTGTGCGAGGGGGAAGAGGAGTTTATTTCGAACGAGATTTAATTAAAGTCGCGCCGTCGGGGCGAGTGGAAATTGCACTGTAGTCGCTTACACGCCATGTATAAACGCATAATAATATAATAATAATATTATTATGTATATTATATTGCTAAATCAAAACCCGCACGAGCAATAAATTCGCGTTTGTTTCTCGTGTTCTTTCTACACCTCTCTCTCTCTTTCTCTATCTCTCTGACTCTCTGTCTCTCTCCCTGCATATATATACTCGCTCAACCTCCACACCCACCTCCAACCCCTCACCGCCGGACCGCACGGCCGACGACGGTTCGGTATATATATTTTACGTTATATTATTATAACGACGTGCTTGTGGGTGTAACGCGAACGATAAATATCAATAATTTGTCGGCCCCGATGGCTGTGCGGCACGCACACATATCGACTTAACAAAGTTTCGGGCGACGACGGCGTCGGTGGCGGTGGACGGGACATGCGCCTCGACAACAGATAATTCGATTACGGACGCCAAACCACGGACCGCTGAGCATCTAAACTACCCGTTTATCATGTTTATACGTTTAATACCATAAACCTCCTCCCGTTTTTTTCCCCCAGCCCCCTCCTCTCAGCCACTATTTATTTATTATTTTTTTTTCCCCGTTTTTTCATACACAATATATACATGTATAACATACATTGTATATATATATTACGCATCCTTTTCTCTTTCGACTCGGGTCACAGCCCCTCCCCCCGAAAACATCCACCACCCACTATACCACCACGACGATATACTCTCATTTTTCTCCACTGTACCACGTCGGTCCGCCGGTTGTTCGTTCGTTTTTTTTCGTTAGTTTTTTATGTGTTTTTTGTTTCTCTATCTTATTTGTTTCGTACAGTGAACGGCCGTGTTTTTCCGACGACGACGTCCGCGTACCCGCAAATCATGAATTCCCCTTTGAAGTATTCAACACACTATATTAATATATAGGTAAACTCCACCGTCGCTGCAATACACCTAAATACGCGACTAAAAATATTATAATACATATGGCACATAAATTGATATTGATAGTGCAATGCACAATTATTGCAAATAACACGTTTTAAAAATGCGGAAAAAACCGCACGCGCTGTTGAATTTATTACTATGATAATATATACGTTTATAATCTATTGATACAAAAACATCCAAGTGATGATCATAAAATGACCAGTTATCACAATAATGAAATATGTGAAGGCTTAACATGTATGAAAACAACTTCTATCAAAAAATAAAGCCAGTAAAAGACAACCGCAAGTTTGAGATACCTACATTTCTACCACCACCAGTGAGCAGGATACAATTTTTAACACGTAAATAGGTGACTTGTACTATAAATATCCTGAAAATACTAGACGAAAGATCGAAGGGCTTCCACTTAAATATATGACAACTATCAAGTTACGCATGAATGATGTATAATTTGGACTTTGGAGAGAAAAATACTAAATTTATCGACACTTTACTCATAGATAAAATAAATATTGGGTTAGCCGTGGTTTTTCGTGAGATAGTTTATAACATGCATTAATAATTATTATACTAGAACAATGAATAATATCTTGGAACCAACTGATAATTTATGTGAATTATTTAACAAAAAAAATGTATAAAAAATAAGTGTATAATACGATTTATACTAATAATATTAAATTTTTAATAGAAAAAATTAATTTGAACAATAATAAATAAATTGACGTTTCAATTTCAAATCGTTAATTTTACACCAGCGGTCCATGATGATAATATTATACCTCACGCAACCACAATTCAAGGAACCTGTAAGTACAATAATATTGTGAGTTATTCGGTGCTCCGATCGATTCCAAATTAACCACATTGAGGAGGGCTAATCCTCTAAAATACCTGCCGAAGATTGATCCGCAGACATATCCCGCAAAGCCCCGATGTCTCTGTTCAAAGCACATTGTTAACTAATCGGGTCAACTACGGCTCGTCGTTGCAGATATACCCTGCAGGATTCTACCCCGCAATAAGTGACCCCAATGACCACCGCACCACGTCCCGCGCTGATGAACTGATTAATAATTGCCGTCGCGTTAATAACATAACGATGAAATACAAACGTGATTAAAATTAAATAACAGGCGTAATATTATAATGGATTTCTACCACATAGATGTCTATGCACGTAATATTATATAAAAGATGCAAAATTAACAATGTACGTATTATATAGGGATACTCTTTATATAATATTATCACAGAGGCTAACATAGTTTTTTTTTTATTTGGTATATACAACCATAAATTTGATTATATTGGTATAATACGCATTATACGAACACTCTTAAAACCGTTTTAATATTATATTCTATATTCGCACTCGTATAAAAATTAGGTTTCCGCGTATTGCATTCCATCGTCGTCTCTTAATTAGAACTCCTATAGGACCTAAAAATGACGCAGGAACCCTATGAAATATATATTATGTTTAAGTGTCCAGGACTTATGCGATATATACATGATATAGTATATTATATGTATACCTACTTATTATTCTCGTTCGGCTATTGTTTGTGTGGCTATTGTCACGCAAAAGTGAAAACCATTAATACCGTTCGTATTTATCTCTTAAATTGCATTTGTTATTCACTCGTCAATAGACCTCGACAGCTATATACGCCGTAAATAAATGAAGGGTGTTAAGATAAAGACGTCCCTACTGGAACGTTAATGCATTGAAAGGATATCTGAAAATCGTACGCGTACTTACACATTAATTTGCTCCATCCAATATCAATACAGTCAACACTCGGTTTTCGTTGATATATATATATATATACTGTGCAATCATTTAAGATTATTAAGTAATCTTATTCCATATCGGGGACGTATTTTAGTGGTACACGCGCGATGGGGAGATTACCCCCTTCCCTTGGATCTGTATTTTGTGTGATATTACATAGTGTGAAAAGTATAATATGATTTATCAGCTGTTTATCATATCATGCAAATTTAAATAAATCAAACTTCCCAAGTATAAAATTTGCGTTTATCAAGGCTCAAATATTTTAAAAAATCTATGTATTTTTTCAACGTACCTACATATTTTTGGGCGCGAGTGGTATTAGAGAAAAAATCGTGTGTGTGGGTGTTTGCCCCCCCCCCCCCCACTGCTGAAGATAGACTAAATACACCTCTGCATGTCCATGTCGTTCACTATACTTATTTAACCAAATACGTCATATATATATATATATATATATATATTTATGAGTGTACGTCCAGCCTGTAAAAAAAAATTCAAATGTATATAATGATAATGCGTGTTAGGCTTAGGCTACTGTATATAAATAACGCGTATCGCCGGCTGTAGTTCAACGACAACCTATATAAATTATTTAAGTAGGAAAATCGATTCCTGTTGGTCTGGTTTTGAATAAGGCAAAAGGGCACGTATTGGACTAACAGAAAAAAATACTAGATGACATTTGCGGCGGACGTGGAGAAAAGAGAAAAAGGAAAACATATGCTGCCAGCGACGACAAAAGGAATCTGTGGGCACGGAGTGAAAAAAAAGCTTACATACATATATACATTATATGTATATATATATTGCCGGTCGGTCCGTGAACGGTTTTATTAAATCGGTCTTTGTCGTAGTCACCACCGCCGAAAAGAACTATTTTTTCTCTTCTTCTTACTCACGCACGCGCTTTATCTCACTCACTCTCTGTCTCTGTCACTGTCTCTCTCTCACTCTCTCTATCTCACTCTTTCACTCTCTCCTGCTACTACTCCGCGTCGTCGTCGTCCTCCTTCTTCTTCTTTTGCGGGCGGATAGGCGAATGCCGACTGTACACGCGGGCGGAACATAATATCGCCGGGGGGCGGGGACGCGGCGCGGGCACCGGCGGGCGTCCCAAGAATGTGCGCGCGCGGTGTTCGGCGAGCGGATAATTGACTTTTCCCGGATGCCCATAAATTACGTTCGCGGACGCCCTTTTCCGTGCCGGCGCACATAATGCCGCCCGCTAATTCGTTAATCCTCCACTTACCGAGTTCTCAAACAAAATTAATGACCCTTATAGAAACGGCCGGTCCGCCGGACGGTATGTGCGACCCGCGGTATTGGCATTCCTCATCTGTACACGCGAACGTTTACGTATCTATATATATATATATTATACTGTTATGTGTGTGTATATAATATATGCACCATAAGCTAGTGTGTGCTGAAAGACCACTCCTCTTCGTCCGCATCGCCATCCCTCTCCTAACCCCTCTGGTCAGCTACCACTGCCATACGATGTGCATCCATATATATATTATCATATCTAGGTAAGTCGCCGTCGGAGTTTACCTCAAATTAATCATCACCACGGTCCAACGACGAACGTTCCTATACATTTTATAAAGTATAAATATCAGTGCACAATTAGTGCATATTATCATAGTATAATATAGTGCTAATATCTGTTGGGGTCGTAACTCCAATCATACAAAAGCATGAGAAGATGATTTACACGCTTATCAAACTAAAATTATTATTTAATAGGTACTAAAAATAGGATTTTAAATCACGCGCATAAGTCAGTATACTCGGGGTATTCTATTGTGAACATTTGAGTCACCTGCAATCTGATATAGGAAGAGATAATAGAGATATATATTTTAAAATCCGACGGCAGGGGACGGCAATAAGTATACTAAGTCACTATATTTATTAAAGGACTTAATTTTGCAATTTGTAGGTATAAAATGTATAGTATAATATTATACCAGCTATATACTATATACAATATACATTGTTTTAAATAATAATAACGCATCAAACTATTGTCTATTATAATATCTATCATTATTGGTCAAATAATAATACTTACATTGTATAAGTACCAGTATTACGATTTTTTTTAACATAAAATTTTAAATTTATTATTGCTATAATTTTAATAATCTATTTAATGGTCTTACGAACACGTAATTATCAATAGAATGAACAATTTTAATATTGAGGTCATGGAAACCACTCATTTTAAATATTCAAAACTGAATTTGTTTTTAATACAAAATAATGGTAATGACATACGACATTTTTATGAATTGAATATTAGTGTAACATTAAAAATAATTAGAATCTTTATGTAATTAAAAAATGTTTGCTATTATACAAAATTAGATGTCAATTGTACAATCTTGCTTATGATAATACATAAAAATCATAGAGTAATACTTACACCTTACCAAACTTAATCCAATAACCAAAACGTATAATTTTTCACGATTACTTATATACCTACTATACAAACCAACGAGCGTCATTCATCGTATTACTGTATTAGTCGTTATTTCATTGCTCAGGCGCGTCCATTTATATTCTTCTACGCGATTATAAAAGGATAGAGAAAAAAGAAAACCTTTCGTTGGCATTTCTTAACCTTTTTTGAACAAAACAAAAAAAACCTTTCAAATAAATTCCTCGAGGGTGAAAACACACGCTCACGCGCTCACATTTTACCTAAACCAGAAATCACTTCATCAGACGATAGTCGTTGTCTGCGTCAATAGAAGAGGGTCCTTTTGTTTAATCGCAGCAAAAATAAGTTCACTTGCGGCGAAATAAAATGAAAACAAAATGATTATCACTTAAAAGCTTGTTTTGTTAGTAATAATACAACATTGTGAGCCAATAATTATACCTTTAATAACATATTATATTATTAATTAGTATATATTATATTAATTAAAGGTAACTTTTTTTTTTAATTTCATATTTGATAGCACAATAGTTTTTTCTAATTATTGTTTATTTAATACTAAACAAATAGTTAATTATTTATAAATATTTAAAACAAATATCTGTAGATATGTAGAGTCAACATGCCTTCCCCGCTTTATCATTTCACATTCTACCTCACTTATGGGTAAATACAGCGAAACTTCCATATAACGAACTTCCATTTAACGACATTTTCTGTTTAATGAATTATTTTTGAAAACCATGACCTTCATTGTTAATCGTGCGTAAATTATATTTAATGAATTTCTCTATATTACGAATTTATTTTTTGTTCTCTGTGGTACTTCGTTATATGGAAGTTTCCTGTAATTTTAAAATAAATAGTTTATTACCTATTCCTTTACATTGCTTTACAAATGTAATTTTATTATAAGTTTCTACCTATTACAAAAAAAAAAAACATACTGATTCAAAATAAAAACGAAATTGAAAATGTTATTCACAGAAAATCAAATTTCCTTAGAATCTTTCCGAATAACTATAATAATTATAATATTTCTATGGATAAATTTGTTTTTCAGTTTCTCAGTAAATACAGTTTAATTATACTACAATAAATGCAAATGATATTATTATCAAACTACTATCATAATGTGTACCCAAACTATTCTGTACTTCTGTTGATAGGTATAGGTCAACTTTATTACCTTTAAAATATAAAACTTTTTCCAGACGAGCTGCAGTTAAAAGTCAAGTCATATAGAAAATAAAGGTAGCTAGATATGCGTACACAAGCGCAGTACATGAATCGCATTAAGTGTATTAATAACTGTAGTGGCTTATACGTCAATATGGCAAACAATAGGTACAATGTTGTTGGAGAGTTTGTTACACAAAAGTTTTGGTCATTGTAGGAATTTTTGACCGCATAATATATTATTATATTATTATTGTTCAGTTCTACCAGTCGGATTATATTTACCGTATCGTCCGTTTCAAGTGGGTCGAGTTGTGTACAACTCGTGTCGGTAAACACAACTGCAATACGCAAAAGTAGACTGAGACCAAACATTATTTCACCCCTTGCCCGCTTTGTTAGCTACGCTAAAATCCCAAAACTATAATATAGTGCAAACTGCCAAACTGACAAAAAAAAAAAAATAAACAGTGATTTTATAAATGACATAAATACACTGCAGTAGAGCTGTTGTGAATTATCTCTCCGATGTCTAAATCGCTCACAACGACGATGCATGTCGATTATTTATATAGATTCATAAACCCAAACGAAATAATATATTATAAATACTATTATAATATTATTATGCATAGTGTTGTGCATGCCGTTATCCGAAACATAGAAATATGCCTTAACATTTTTAGATTATAATTTATAGTATGTTTTTTTTTCCAATTGTAATGAATTGTCTATTTATCTATGTATACGTCTATGGCGTAATTTTTTTTTAAAACTTAAGTACCCATCTAAGCACCAACCCAATAAGTGCTCACCAAAAATTCCCCAACTATTAAATGTTGGCCAAACAAAATAAAAATAAATAAAAAATAACAAAAAAAGTGTCTGTCTGTAGTGCGGCAGATGATTAAACTTTTTTATATGCCATAAGCGCCTTCTCTGCATCTCTTAACAACGTCATATATACAACGACGGATCCATAATATATTATTATAATGACAAAAATATAATGTTTATATTATATTATTATCTATGTGAATGTATAATATTATATTGATCGTTTTCATTACCGTTACGCCATCATAATGGGCAGTCGTCATATTATCATCATTGTCGTCATCATAATCATTATATATTTTTTTTTTCTATGTCGACCCTAAGCTCCCTTGACCAACACTCTCGACGCCCCCTGTAGTCACAGTGCACAGTTCACCTACTCTGTCATACACATTTTGTAATTAGTATTAGTATCCTTTATTCGGTTTTGATAATCATCGAACCAGGTCGACCTCATACTTATTAATTATTATTATTATAATTTATTAATTATGACAAACCGATAATATTATTATGCATTTAATCGTTTGGCTTTTGCAATCATATTATACCTACACACCTTTGATCAAAATATATTCAAATCGATGTGTCTTACGACACCTTTAACGAATGTTTAAGTGTTTTGTTTAGGTATATGATATATTATTTTGATCAACGGTCATTAACCATCACTAGGAATCGATATTTTACAACTTTCTACAGCAGAGACTATATTATTATTATAGTAAATATACCACGTAATGCGCATACGCGTATATATATAATAATACAATATGTCCAGCCATAATATATTATATTTTGAGCCTGCCGCCGTTTCGAAACTCACCAGTGGGGCAAAGTTTCGGGGGGAGGAAAAGAATGTGCTTTGACGACAAAAAATTATAATTAGTTTTCGGAAATATTTCCATTTGTACTTTATTATTAACCCCCTCTACTCGCCGCCCAAGACATCGCTGCAGCCTAGATCGTCCACGGCCATACACCCCCCCCCCCAATCCCGCGTGTGCGTTTCACGCCGATTCAATTAACTCGACGACGAAACGTCATAATCGGATTACCCCCGGCGCATTATCGTCTACCCTCTTACGCATACACACCCACCCACCAGCACAAACCCACATACAAGCGGACACACGCGCACAGATATATATATATATATATATATATGATATTAAATACGTGAAAATGTGTGTGTGTGTGCGTGAGTGTGTTATACGTACAGGATGACGGGGAGGTTTTGCCGAAAAACACACGACGATAATAATATAATATATAAAGTCGAATTCCGCGGGGTGTGCTTCGATTAGCAGCAGTTCTCCAACCACCCCTTCCACTACCCCGACCATCAAAACTATCGCTCCGCCACCGCCAATGAATTTCTAATAACTTGCCCGCGATGCCGCCGGTGGTTGTGGGGGTCGCTGGGGTTGGGGTCGGAGGGTAGATTCTCGTGGAAATTATTGCCATTTCACACCGTGACGTTTATTATATATAACGACCGGCCGATTTAATCTGCGACACGGCCAACTGCGCTCTATACGCGGCGGCATAGTCACTGTCGTCGTATTATTAATATTAATAAAATAAGCGCATATATTATAACATTATATGATACTAAGGACCACTCCGATTTCGGCGTGTAACGGGACGAACGATCACGTCGCATGACTATCGTCGTGGCATCTACAACGATTAGTCGATGTGCGCTAATACTGTAGGTCCTACATAATTGGTTTACATTCGTTTCCGGCAATTATTTTCAAAGATAGGTTCGATTTTTGTTCGAGCCAAAACAATATTTTAAAATTCATCGTAGGTAACACATCTGGGCTGTATGATTAATTATATTATATTACCTTGTTAATAAGTTATACCGTTATCTGCAAGCAAATAAAATTCAATCATTATTTCGTAATCTTTTTATTCGTGTATAACGTATTATATGATATTGAATATACCGTCTACTTAGTAAAAATATGATCATTTCTTACATTGATCAACGTCATCGTGATTAGTGCGGTGGTATATTAGTTTTTATCTTGTCAAAGTTAAACCATTGAATCAATTCAATACTACTGTATTTTTACCGTGTCTATATATTGGTATACAGGTCTCGTTCTCTGCCGGCTTAATCAAATTCAAAACGAGAACTCAAATAATTATAATTTCAATAGCGATACTAATATATTGTATAGTTATACATCGTTTGTAATATAATTTATTAATTTATACCTATACTGGAATATTAGTGTATAGTACTATTAGTTTATAGTAGCGTACAATAATAATTTATAACCTACCTATATTATTATATTGAAGTCACAGTTACGCACTTATTATGAGTAGTAGGTATAGCCTTATAGCTAATAGCTGGCCATACTAGTCAAAAGATATAATATTATTGAAAATAGGAATATGTATCAAATTATTATGTTAAATATAATATTTACTGATATACAATAGGTATACGTATTATAATCATTAAAAGTTATCAATTTAAAAATAATATAATTATTAATTTGTACCTACATATTTCCTAAAATCACGGAAAATTGAATAGAATTAGAATTTGTATCATGACATTATAATATATTATATACGATTATAAATGTATAACCAATTATACCTTTTTTATTTCAAAAATAAACCAATGGATTCATATAATTATTCATTATAGTTATAGGTACTTACCTAGTTTTACATCTTGTGTTGTAACGTGTATATATTTAAACTCGAATACCATAAAAATCGCAGTTTACATTATATATGTATTTCAAACAAACACGAAATGTATATAGGTACATATTTTTTTTATCAACAAAAATATTTGTTAGGAATACATTTTATTTTCATAATATAATAACAACAAGAAAGTGAGAGTTTTTTTGTGGTTCCCTGCGGGAACACAATATATATATTATATTGAGCGCTGAGACAAGATTTTCCCGTACCTATTACGTTGTATTTCCTTTATTTTTTTATCAAGTACACAATTGTCAACTTGTGGGACGACGACATACTCTACCCGTGGTATATATACCCATATAATAACCCGAAATGTTTTTTGTTCCGTGCAGGTCTGGTTCCAGAACCGGCGAGCCAAGTGGCGAAAAACCGAAAAGTGTTGGGGAAGAAGCACGATAATGGCCGAATATGGACTCTACGGTGCTATGGTCAGACATTCATTACCACTGCCGGAGACTATCCTGAAAAGTGCAAAGGAGAATGAATGCGTCGCGCCCTGGTTGCTCGGTAAGTACCTATTACCGCGTAATACAACAACTACTGCTGTCTCCGTCACTCTTTTTCTCCCGCTATTTTATATTATATTATTATTCTCATTATAATGTTCGGGAAATTGGTTGCCACGGGAACACCGAAATGAGCTTCATGAATTAGCACAATGTCCATTGTTAAGGATTCGTTTCCCATCACAGTGCCATTGTTTTACCAGCGTAATGGCCGATGGTTTATACTCCATGGCATGCACTTTACTTTCACGCCTTTTAGTGCATTATTGTATTAATTCCTCAACATCTCGCACCACTCCATTAAACATGCAAATTCTATTATATTTCTACCAATGTTAAAATTTATTAAAAAAAAAAGAACCTTAAATACCAAAATATAATAATATACGCGTGTACGTTATGCATTGATATGTTTTCTCCTTTTAAAATGGTTGGTTTTGTTATGGTAGAACGATGAGATGGTGCATCAATGTTACACTGTAATATTATGTATACGAAATGACAAATTGCTTTTACAATTTGATGGTTTATTCTTTTCAAAGTTATAGATACTATAGGAATGGTTTATATTTTCTTTTAATACTTGATTACAATACAGTTAAATATATATTCTAATCCACGCTGATTTATCATAAGTACCAAGGTACTACATGTAGGTACCTATCTATATTATTTAAAATCTTGATTCCAATACATTTTTAAATTTCATCAAATGTGTCATACTTATAAGCATATTACGAATAATATAATGAAAATAATGAATTTTAGTAACGTTCTTTTAATGATAGTATTTATATTACCTATGTAATGACATAATTTTTGAAGAAAACGGAAAACGTTTTGTATCTAATTCCACACTAAACCAATATCAGTTTGGTATTCAAAATGAAAAACTATTCGTTTTCGTACAAAGCAAAATAGGTACCTAGCTAGATAGGTATAGAGGTATATATAATTATACTATAAAGACTGAATATCATATAGATACGTGACAAACACCCGTACGTCATAGATAACGTAAAAAATTTTAAAATTGAAATTTATATTCGTAAAAACACTTTTTCCTGAAATCATAAAAATGAAAGTATATATTATATATATAACCCGTACTTCTCAATGACCGTCAAAATTAACTCGTAACCCTGAATGTTTTAGGCATGCACCGCAAGTCGATCGAGGCAGCGGACCAGCTGAAAGATGATAACACCGTGTGCAGCGGTGCTAGCCAAAAGAGCGACAAGGACGAAGACGAGGACGACGAAGAGGATGACGAGGACGATGACGAGGAGAACCACCCCTGCAAGAGGCCGGCCAGGACGAGTCCGGAGACGGCGACAGACATGTCGTCGCCGCAGCGGCACCAACAGCACCAACAGCAGCAGCAGCAACAGCAACAGCAGCAGCAACAACAACAACAACAACAACAACAACAACAACAACAACAACAAGACGCTGCGGTCGCGCAAGATCGACAGCAACAGCAGCAGCAGCAACAGCAACAGCAGCAGTGCGCGGCCAACGCTGAAGCTCACCGACGGATCCAGCAAGAGATACAGTCGCAGATGGAGCAACACCACGCGGCCGTCATGCAGCTGGCCGCCAACCGGGCGCAGGACTCAGAAGAGTTCCGGAACAACAGCATCGCGTGCCTCAGGGCAAAGGCGCAGGAGCACAGCGCTAAGATACTCAGCCTGTCGGCGGACGCGCTCATGTTGGTCAACAACAACGCCGGCGGGATCCGCAGCCGGAACGCCGCAACCGCGGTGGCCGTGGCCGCAGCCGCCGCGGCGGCCGCCGACGTGGCCATGGCGTCGTCCGGCGGTAGCCAAATGCTGGCCGACTGCGACGCCAACGCCAACAACGTGAGGGGCGTGAACCACCACCAACAGCAACAGGCGGTCGGCTCCGACATAATGGTCACGTCTTCCGACACGTCGTCGTCGATGTTCTAATCGCCATTGCGTCATACTGAAAAACATATTATATATTGTATCATATTATTATTTTTATTATTATTATTGTGTACATAATAATATTATTATTAAATAAATTAATATTATAATTATTTAGAGTAGTCGCGCGTAAAATGCAGACATGTCGGGGAGCGCTATAACGCAATGAAGACGCGTGTAGGTTGCAATTTTATTGCAGTTGCAGCAGGGTTTTTCGTTTAGCGGGTGAGTGATGACCTATATCGCGTTATATACCAGACAAATGCAAGTAACCCATTAGAACCTTCTAAGCCGAATGTTGGTTGTAAAAGCTGGTTGTAAGCTCGAAAAATGCAGTTTTAGAATAATTATTATGTGGGTGTCGGCTGTTGTAGGTATATTATTACCTCGCACAGTAATGGTTTATCAGTAGGTAGTAGGTACCTATATTATGATGATCATCGTCAGGATCGTGTAATCAAGCGTTTGCCAAACATCTTTTTGTTTATAATATATTTTCGAATATCCAATGAGTCCCCTGCCCAACGGTCAGACAATGTATAATAATAGTGCCGTGGTGTGGTCCAGTAGTTTGCCTCAGTCACTAACGTGTTCTGAGGTCAAGCATCGGCCGGTGTTGCTAGTTCCTGGATGGTTGACCACCCGGGTTTTTAGTTACAAATCCTCGCCACTTATTGACACGTGATCCAAACAGAACCCTTCCCCCCCAAAAAAACCACCTAAAAATAACCTCATTTTCCGAATAATTAACTCAAAAAAATACATAACAATAATATATTATAATATTTGATCGACCATCGGCGTAATTGCAACGAACCGTGGAGGCGCACACACTCGAAAGTAATATGAGATAAGGGGTATAAGCCACGCTAAACCGACATCTACACAATTTCCAATATAAATACATCTAAGCCCCCTCCCCCCAAACCACCAATCACCGAATACTCATAATGTTATAACTTAGTCAACCTTATAATATTAAACAAACTATGGGCGATGTTTTTATATTATATATGTATGTGTTGTGAGAAGGGGTATACCATAAAATAGGTCATCAGCTCATCTTTGTCGAATAAAAGTTCCCAAAATATATCTTTGCCTGGTCGCACTATACCGTTCCCCACATATTACAATATTATGTAATTATTAGTAACGACGATCGACAGATTTATTTCAGGTTTTGGACATTTTTTTTAAACAAAACCCCCAGATGGTCGGTTTAAAAGTTAAAACCATAATATGTAGATATAATAATAAATTAATACTATTCATCGAAACGTGTTTGTTCGCTATATTATATTGTCATTATTATTATTTAAAAATATTGAATAATAAACTTTTTTTTTGTATCTATTGTATTATTACTTTTAGGTATATTATATTATATATTATATAATATTGATTTAAATTTGTGTAGCGAAAACTATTAAGTATATTATAATATGTACATGCGCGCAGTCTCTATAATATTTGTATACATATTTTGTAAAGATAATTTATCGTGTGTTGTTATTTAAAATTTATATTTATTATACCCATACGTACGTGCAATAATTCGTAATTTTTTGTTTCTTTTTTTTACATTTTCTTGTATAAATCAACTTTTCTTAGCTCGAAAGACTACATTTTATTGCGCATTTTAGACAGTAAGAATATTATATTAATTATGCTTGTTACAATAAACCACCTACCCCATATACGTCCTTTTTTCTCATTATACCCGTAGTAAATACTAACAATATCGTATTATTGTAATAATTTTCTATACTCCGTTTTGATTTTTGTCCATATTTTTTTTTTTTTTTTTGATCTCATGTGTACTTTCATATTCATTTTTAGTACCGTATTTTATAGGAGAATGTGCTCTATACGGTAAAAAAATTGTATTATGTTTAATATATTCCGAATAGGACATTTTATGTTTAAAGCTATAATAATACTACATTTTAGATTTATATTATATTGATACTAAACTACTGACATAAAAATTACGGATACTAATGTTTTTATCATTCATAATCATTTGAAATATAATTTGTTTGGTGAAAATGAGTATACTAATTATATATACATATTATGTATTATAAAAATGAATTATTGTGCTAATATTAACATGACGCGTGTGCGTTGTGAATTCTAACGGTTATACATAATAATATGTATCTAAGCAATACTGCCATAATACCCATATAAACAGTGGCGGCCGAACCAGTGGCGGCCTAATCGATGATCCATAGCATTTTTAAAAAATATATATGATAATATAAATTATATTTTGAATGATCAAATAGTACGCATGTTAAATAATCAGCCATCCCCCTCTCACATCACAAAATCATTTTACAGCCACTGACCCATATGGATATGTCTAATCCTTATATTGCATCATTATATATTATGTTTCGTGAAAACACGAAACGCGTGACAATACGATTGCATCCATTTCACGAATTGAAACCGCGTGGTTCTTGCACTTTGCGTAATTACATGATATGGATACGTAAACTATACTTAACTGGTTCCGTCATTTAGATATCCATGTTTTATATATTATGTATACTGAAACAGTGAAACATATTAAACTTTAAAGTCTAGAAAATAAAAACGATTTTTATTGCACAGTTTAATTTATTATATTATTTTAATAATTTTATTATTATTAGGTATTTACATTTACTTAAGTACTCAAAAATCTTTGTTTTAAAAAGAAAAAAAAAATTCTATTTTTAATAAAAACTAATCATTCTAATATTACTATCGTTTATTCAACGTTTGTAAATTATGAAAGTGAGAATCATATTTTAAATTAGCCTTAAAACATTTTGAAAGACTGTATATTCCTGAAATACCTATAGCATATAGGTATACCACCTACTGTCTAATATACATAACTTACTAGGTTCATTCAATCTATCATAATATTAACATAATTAGTAATTTTTATACTGTACATCAGGGGTCACCAATTAATATTTTTGGAGGGCCACATTAGGAATCTGAAAATTTTTCGCGGGCCATTAAAATTCTAAGTACATATTTTCAACATATAATAGGACAATAGGTATTATTTTGGTATTATATACCAATTTATCAACAGTTGTCGGTAAATCGGTGAAAACCGCCCACACGGTATTTTAATATTTCCCAACTATGGTATAAATATTTTCAGGAAAACAATATAGTTGTCAAAATATTTGAAAAAGTTGCGTAAATAATAAGGAAATATTTTATTTATATTTTTTGGCCAAGAAGTTCACTTTTGAAAAATATTTTGTAAAAAATATTAACAAAACATTTTAATCATATTTTTTTAAAAAACATTTTCATGGAAACATTATAAAAATATTAAGTCAACATTTTTGTGCAATATTTTATTATTTTATGAGAATAAAATATTTATACAATATTATTAGTCAAATATTCATTATTCAAGTACTCCAAAATATTCACAAAATATTATTATCATTTCCCAAATGCTGTGTGGGCATGAACTGCATTTTAATTGCATAATTAATTTTTAATTAACTTGCATGAAAACCAATAATACTTAACAAAAGTAATAATTTATACAACAATAACACATAGAATATAAATTATAGAATGTTGTCGTAATATGTATTTTTATTTTTTGTCTGCGGACCGGATAAAATTGGGTCGCGGGTCGCCATTTGGTGACCCATGCTGTACATAAACGAGTTAAAAAGCTTAAGTCAAATTAGTTCCCTTTATAGGTAGGTGTTTATATTATAATATATACTAAGTATGTACCCGTTATGTACCCAATAATTCACGAAATGTTATCCATAAATTGTGACGTAGATAATTAAGCGTAGTGAAGAAACCACATTTCAGTTTCATGAAATGGACGAAAATGTTGTATTAATATAATAATAAATTTATAAATCAATAACATAACGAAAACGTTGAAATCTAAAACCAGACAAATTACTAGAAAGAGTTAGTACAAGTTTATTCATAATTCATTCAATTCGTTTGAAACTCGTAAGAAGAATCCATGATTCTATTAATTATTACTTACGTAGTTACGTATTTATGCTGTTTTTGTTTTAACTATAACTCTACGCACATGCGCATAAGTGTGGAACAGTACGATCAAAATTTTCCACGTTCACCACGGGAACTAACACCATGCTCCGTCTATTAGTATAAGGTCCACGATCATCATATTAACATATTATTATAGTATAATAATGTCTGAATTAGTATGTACGTATTAAGATTGATAAAAATGGGAAGAGTCGTAGAAGCGTATACGAATAACTGGTCTACCGCTACAAGGAGTCTGTGAATCACAAAAGTGACACGATATGTATTCTTACCTATATCTCACCCCCTGACTTAAACTCAGCTGATCCATCGGGTAATAATATGGGTGACACGTTTCGATGGACCAATAATATAAGACGTAAATGCTTGAATTGGAAAAGGAATGTTAATTGATTAATTTTTCACGAAAAACCGTTTTCCTCTAAATAATAAGGTCGGAATTATGCAACAATCAACAATATTATAAATAATTTACGATTTAAAATTTTTATTTTTCACATAATTCAACAAAATTGCCTATATAAAACTCCTTAAAAGCGGAAGTGACACTCCAAAGAAAATGGTGACCAACCACCAACATACACTGTTCCCATTACGGCAATACCCTTAACGGCTTAAATAACGGTTAATATATTGTTTTTCCAAAATCTTAACTAATGGAAAAATACCTATATAAAAGTTATTGCGTTTGGAAAGAGTTTTATCAATTTTTGTCCAATCAAATAATCATCTGACACTGATCATCACGTCATAATATTTTATCTTTCTATAATATTATTTTCGTCTTCACTGTATACAAGTGTAAAATAATTATACCAATATATTACTATTTTGGCTGTAATAACTTTCTTTATTTTTTAGCAAAATATGTTTTTCCCTCATACTTTGTTGGAACTTTTTATCTAAAAGTTATTAATTTAATTTGTTATTAATTTAGTTATTTGATTTATCTTTGAACAATCTACCAATTTATCAGTGTTTAATGTTTCACTCAAATAACAAATAACATTTTTAGCATGTCCTTTTATTCAATATAAATTAAAAACTCGAGGCTGGATAGGCCTGTCAAGCGTTGAAGAAAATCTCTGAGTACATTTTGGGATAGTATAGGAGTATCAATTATGATAGTATACTCTCAACAAATGTAATAAGGTCATTATTATTGATTAATATTAACATTTGAACAATGAGGGCCACTAATCACTATAGTCTATAGAAAATTATGGGCCTATAGAAAAATATTTCACAAAAGGCCGATACTACCCAATCCCGTCCTGTTAAAACATATCCTCGAGAAACAGTATACCTACTACATAAACGTTTAAAAATTAATAATAATTATTAAAATAATTACAATAACAATTTACTTATGGGGTCTCGCCATCGCATTGATTTAAGGAGAATCATTTAGGCAATTTCTAATCTCGTTGTCGCCACCCGAGATCTATGTGTTAGTCCGTAGTCGTAAATGATTATTAGTGTGTGTGGCGTCCATGCAGTTTAATTGTGGCGGTACGGACGGCTCTCGCATGCACTCGCACGCTCATGTCAGTATTTAATATAGTGATCATAAAAAAAAATGTTTATTTTTCACTCAAACACACGATTCTAATTCCAACAATACGTCACAACGATTAACTCGATTTGCATTCTGACAAAATATTCTTTTTTTCCACAACATCTACGAGGCATCGGTCGAGGTACATTTTTAAAATTGTATTTAATTAATTAAATATTTAAGTTGGAAATTCTGAATTTTTTTGAATTTTTTACAATTTTTATTGCATTTTAAATTACAAAAATTAAAAATGTGGCTCGACCGTTCCCTTGTATATATTACGGACAATCCGAATATTTTTCAGAATAAAAATCATGATAATTGTCGGCACGTATCGTTGGAATTAGAGACAGTAGTTTTTGATAAAAAAAGACGTGGTAGTGAGGCTCCTTATAAGGTTCGAATTTCTTGGGAAAAAATTGAAAAATGGGCAAATTAATTTGAGTTAAAAATTGCTAAACATTTTTCTTTTTAAATCTAAGATTTTAAAATGTAATACAAGAAAAAAATGTTTATAAGAAAATCAAATTAAATTTTTATGAGCGTTTAAAGTTCATATTTTTACAACATTGGATATTCACTCGGTTTCTCATCTGGCGATTTTCTTATTTTGTTGTAATTCAAAAATGAATAACCATATATAGACACTTGAAATTTATATCATACAAGCTGAATATGTGCACTTCGTTGCCCATTAAGTGTACCAACTTTATATGACTCAAACTTTGTTCAATTCGTTATTTAATATGCGATGTATGGTTTCAAAATTAATCTTAACTTTTCCGTTGCCTAGGCTAGGTTAGGCTAACCTAGGAATAAAAATTCTGATTCGCAGCAGTACATTATCAGGTAGGCAATATACCTGCGGTAGATCACGGACCCCGTGCTGTATGTACGTAAGTCTATGATTTAACTCTAAAGTACCAAAGTTATATCAAGTTTGTCGTATTCTACCTATGGTAAATTGATATAATCAATTAATACAAAATCCTAACCTAACCTGTTGCGTCACTGTTGTATTTTTGACATCCAGATTTCCTACTTTACCGGTAGATTTTCCTAAAATTTTGTTTCATAATAACCTTCTCCGTGATATACTCTTTCGTTTAAAAAAAATCAAGAAGATCTGATAAGTAGTTCCAGAGTTGACCCTGTACAAAGTTTTTCATTTCACATTTATATAGTTAGAAGATATATTATAATATAATATATGGACAAAAAATAATAATACAAATCAACAAAGGTGCCTGTAACCAATAGCAAGCAATATACAATACACTATTATTATTTTAATCCGCAACTTAACTTATTGTTTTTGGCCATTTCAACAGGTGTACACTTAAGAGGCCATAAATCCGGAACCACTAATCGCACAGCGTACAAACTTCACAGAAACCATCTACATATCAATCTTAATATGCCCAGAAATTTTTATCGAAATCTGTTTGGTGGATCTTGAATTATAAAATTTATTCAAAATGTACAATTATTTATATATATATAGATATAAATGTTTATTTTATCAATTCATATACTTGATAAAAGTTTAAAAATATTTTGACTTGTTTTGAGCTGTTTACGGACAATTTCAATTTTCAATTTTTTTAGTTTTTTTCTATAAATATCAATACAATTTTATTTGTTAGGCCAAAAATCGTCAACATTCAATATAAGGCTCCTAATATATTGCTTAAATATCAGTTGAAAAATATTAAAATACATATACACAATTTTTTTATAAGCATTTAACGTTCAAATGTTGATAACATTTATCAAATTTTAAATTTTAAAATGATTTTGTAGTTCAAAATTTATAAAATGTTCTACTTATTGAAAACTTACAACAAGGTTACACGTAAGTAGATTATTCTGTAACCAAAAAATCTCAAAAATATAAAAACACAGATACTTTTGATACTTCAATTTTTAATATTTAGAAGTTAGGGAAGCCCAGTATGCGAACTTGATGAATTATTCATACAATGGAGATATAGCGTGTTCTAAACTTATGTTTAGAAACCTAAACCCACATCGTAAGGTCACTGATCACATTTATTTTTGTTTCATAACTGCTTTTTCAAGTTGATAAACTAATTAAGCCACTTAATCACCGAATGCCTCCAATACAGATCAACATGGAAACTTCAACATACCCAACACCTTAGCAGTGTTGTGTGCACCCGACTTACAGGAGATGGTGACAGGATGGGATGATGGTAGAAGCGTCAAATGATCAACAAATTGTGAGTAGAGGGGTCCGTACGTAGTAGCAGCACTCGGACCAGAGTATACACCATCACACAAATTCATAAATTTGTTAAATAAAACTAAACTGTACAGTAAAATTAAAAAAAAAAAATTTAATTTGTAATAATTGTAACTAATGGCCATTGTCACTGATATCAATTAAGAACAATAGAAAAAAAATACATATTTTAATGTCGATGTTTAAACTACAGGTTATACGTCATATATGTTTACTTTATACATGATATAGGTATACATAGATATATATATTATTATTATAATACGTATAATAATAATATTATAATATATGCAGAGTAGGCGGAAGTTGAAACGAACCAGTTGAAGATTGCAGATTCACGAGTCCTTACTACTTTTTAGAAAGTGCGCGTACTTCACTGTACGCTCAATATGATATACGTATACGGTGTACATTACATAATGCAGAATTATTTTATATAATATGAATAACTAAATTAACATAACTAGTACGTGACGAGCTGTGGCACGGGCTACGAGTGATGGACTCAACATGTTATTCTTGAATGGTGCTTTTATATAGGTACGTACTATATTTAATATTATATCCTATATTTTTATTACATTATTATTATTATTATTATTATTATATATTATTATTACGTACTATATTATAATATACTTTATAGGTGCGCTGTTTCGAGAATAAATAAACCATGATTAAAAGCGGTACACGATACCTATGATTGACCTTATAGCAATGAATGTCAATGATAATCTATTAGAAAAAAAAACACGACAAAAAATTCCAAATCACGCTTTTGTTATTATACTTAACAGCTTGACCCTCTTAGGCTAACAGTAAGATACTTATAATATAATAATATAATTATAATACTTATAGTTTTAACTTAAAACAATAAAGTAAAGTAGGTACTATAAACAAATATAATACAAAGAATATTTAACGTTTAACTTAATTTAACTTTAACACAATATTCGATCACTATATATTATAGTCTCCAAAAACTGAAAAAATATAACTTTCTCATGTTAAAAAAATATACTAGGTATTTAAGTTTTTTTTGAATCGTTTTTAATTAAGTTCAACAATTCTTTTTTTTTCTATAAATAATACATATAAGTTAATGAAATGCTTAATTCACAATTTAGGTTTATAAAAATAAATATTACCTTCAAGACAGCGTATTCTCCTTATTACCCAGCTGTCTTGTATAGTTGAAAATAGTTATATTCAATAATATGCATGATTTCTATAATTACTGATTGATACATAACATAAAAAATTCAAAATATACTAATCATAATATTAATAATTGAGCATTATCCCAGTGAATTCTAATTATGCTAATATTTGGTTGGTAATTTCACTCGTGGTCGAATTGTAACAGGATAACCGTGAACACTTCTCATCAACAAATCTATTTTTAACTTAATGTCTGTTAATTTGATGTCTGTATGTACGCTAAAATGTCGTAAAAATGTTGACACAGTAACTTTCATCGACAACATCGCATATTTGGATCCTGTTGTTCAATTAAATTACAATAGTATTAGAATATAAAATTGGAGTTATATATAATTATGATTTCGCAAAATATTGCTTTACCTATGCAGCCCCTTGGACCACCGCTAAAAGGAATAAAACTATATCTATGACGTTTTGCGACATTTTCAGGGGTGAAGTTTTCAGGATTAAAAGACCAAGGATTTGGGTATATAACAGGACAATGGTGTGTGGTTATTGGGCATAAAACACACGTTGTTCCTTTTGGTAGTACATAATCATTTGAAACTAAAACACGGTTAATTTAGGTAATATCAATTAATACACTAGCTGGTAGTACATTTTTGAATTCACTCACATATTTTAACATCGTCTTGAAGTTCTCTAAGTAGCACTGGTCTTACGGGGTATAATCGAAGGGTTTCTTTTAACACTTGTTCTAAATACACCAGTTTAGTGGTGTCTTCAATTGTTATCGTTTCTTCACTCCCGCCAAAAATATCATAAATTTCATCGTATACTTTATCCTTGAATAAAAATCAAATTTATTAACAAAACTGTTAGGCACATATTACATTGCGTTGATATAGGTACTGATTTAAATAAAAAGCAAATAAATAAAATTGGTATTTTAAATACATTTTTTGCGTATTTAATATGATAGTATATACTATAGGTATACAGTTAATATTTAATGTTTAAAAAGTGTCAAATCTACTTCAAGAATATTTTGTATTTTTGTTATATGCAATGTATATTATATAATATTATTGTTTACTTGAATATCTTGATGTATGGCTAACATCAAAAGACAAAAACAGATTGTGATAGCGCTGGTTTCACTACCCTGTAATTACATATTTTATATATTGTAAAATATTGTTTTATATATAAAATATAACAAATATTTACCCCAGTCATCATCGTTACAACCTCATCTCTAATATCGGAATCTGAAAAGTTTCCACCAGTGTTGTTCAGTTCAAATAATATGTCCAAGAATAGTTTTGATTGATTTTCTAAACAATTATATATTTTATTTAGAACTGATTAATTTTAATTATTTCATTTGTATTATGGATTGCACTGTTTGGCTAGAAAATATATTGTAAACAATGATGAATTAAGTTTACGGTCCATATTAACTCACCATCCTTATTATTGGCTAAGTCTACTTTCGCATTAATTGCTTTTTTCCTCTGGTCAAATTCATCTTTCTTTTCCTTGATTACCTAAAAATGTTAAGGTATTAAAGGTATTCGTAACAAAAGTGTGTATATATTTGTTACAATTAGATAACCTACAAAAAGTTGATAAATTATTGCTTAAACAATGCAAGGACCTAGTCTTATATTATATTGTCAAATCAATCGTTCACTATAGTTTTATTGCGTTTATCAATCTGTTAAATCTATATCAATAAATTAATGATTTACTATCAAACATTAAATAAACATTTACATACATTTAATACTCGCTAGTGCATTTTTGGTATTTGTGCTTTATATTATTTTTTTTTTTTATTACGTTTCTTGTGTAAATTAAGTGACTGACCAAAAAAATTATTAAACTGCAGTTCCATTTTATCAAAAATAAGAATCTGTATATAGGTAAGAGTATAAAAAACTAACGTTATCAATTTATTGAGCAGTGCCGCAACAATATTGGATGTGCATGGTGTGCAATCCAGGGATGTCTTATCAATACCAAAAGCTAAAATTAAAAATTGCCTTTAAAATATTTTTTTTTGCTCTCCCATGTAACGACTATTTTCGAATTTAAGTAGTTTCATCTAAATTAAATATGTTAAAGGAATATAAGTTGGGGATAAGTAATAGGTAGTTAGTACCTACCAATTATTTTTAAATGTCTATTAATAGTTATTAAGTATGTTTTAAAGTATACATGGGTATCGTATGATTTCAAATGATTTCTTTAAAGCTATTTATAGACTTGAAATTGTTTTTTTATAATTAATATCGATAAAAATGTTTCACTTTGTTAAGCGAAATACTGTAAATTATGCATTGAATACAGAGTTTTCCATCCGTTTGTATAAAAGCAGTTAAAATTTTGACAAAATTCATTAAAATAATGAAAATTTGCAAATTATTTTGTTGTTAAATACTTGTAAAATTTTAAATTATTATAGCTAAGGGTTCAATTTAAACTAATGTTTCTCATAATATTGTAATCAAAAACAGAAAAGAAATATTAACATAGTTTATTTTTATTTTTTAGTCATCTAAATTCAAATTTGAACGAAGTAAGTTATTTAAACAAAGAATGGTTGATGGAAAGTAATAACTAATAAATAATAAAGTACCTAATTGTATTTAGTCATTTAGTCATTTAGTCATTTATTATATTTAAAAAAATATATCGATAGTAATAATAACATTAATTTGGGGCCTCAAAAATAATATTCATTACACACGGGCCCGGAGTTCATATAGTTACGTCACTATAGGTAGTTAGTAGATTGTACGGTACACAACAAGTATAACGATGCGTAATGATGAACGACTAAAATGGTTGTGAGTGTTTATGGTAATCCTTAAATCTAAAAGACATACTTGTAATGGAAATTTTTTCACTGTTTCGAAAACCCTTTGGTGTCCAGTGAGTTTTAAGTACATTGAAAACACCATTTCTGGATATAACCATGGTTTGTAAATTCGCAGCGCTGCTACCTCCGATGCCCTGTAGAAACAAATTGACGTGGTTAATCATTTTAATTAATCATTACAGGTTTAAACAGGAAGATGAAAATTAAATATTCAGCATGAATTCATTTTTTCGTTGAATTGCATAAGAAATCGTATTTAATAATTATCATGTTCTATCGTAAACACAATATTATATTATTATGGCGTATAATAAAATTCAAGTATAATTATACTTACATTACAATTGCTTCGCCGAATTCACATTCTTTATTGTTTGATTGAGTGTCTAGATTGTACCCCATAGTGGTTTCTAGAAATAAAATGCCCTTAGTAACTATAATAGAGAACTATTACAAATCAAAGTAGGTATTATATTATAGAATTCTAAAAGATACTTTTTAAAAGTATTCAATTACTGATAAAGCTGATACTTATTTTGAAAACCATTTAAAATATACGTATTTGAATACTCAGTAAAACTAATATTTTAGATTGAGTGTAATTTACAGTAAAAAATATATACTAGGTATTACCTATACATTTCAAATTTTATTTTATTTTTTTTTTGCTTAACTGATTAAAATAGAAAATATATAAACTAAAAAGAATAAGTATTTTATTCCTTAAAATGTATTTGAATACATTTACTCAAATACTTTACAAGACTGATATTATACTTACGACAAATAGTATCAAGAGCAGCTGGTGCAACATAGTGCCAGAGATCGAACATTTGTGTTTTATTTAATTCCTTCGTAACATTCTTGATAAGAATTTTGTTTTTTTCGTTAAACACTGGGAAAAACTGTTCGAAAAGCTTGGCATTAAAAGCGGGAGTGATCATGCGACGATGTCTCTTCCATTTGTCAACTGTAATCATTTTACATTATTTTTAACAGTAATTAAATTATAAAAAATCTCCTTAGAACTACTCTTAAGAATACATTTTGTTTATATTTTGTACGAATGCAAATCATTAAAACTTTTGTGTTCAACTTACCTGGTGCAGTAAACAAACCTTCACCCACAGCATACTTGAAAAAATCGTACATTTGGTCTTTCTGTAAAGCCTTTGAATTATTTAAAATAATCTGAGAAATGATAAGGTTATATTAATAAAAACAACAATTTTTTTAAGTTGACTTAATAAGATCATTTTTATTAATCTATATGCTATCAAAAAGTAAATAAACTACTTTCATATTCTTTAGATTCTTGCCCATAAAATTAATTTTTTATTAAAGCAGTGAAAAAAAAATTGGAAAAAAGTTGTATCTGTACTTTATGATAGTTATTGGTTTAACTAACATAACTGTTTAATTTAGATGACACTAGACCAATATATTATAATATTTATTGTTTTAAAAAGTTATTACTTGTAAGTCTTCTGGTTTGGAAATGGAAACTGCAAAATATGGTCCTAACCATAGTTTAATTGGCGATAGATTATATTCTTTCACCAAATCAATTATTTTGCTCATTACGTCTGAAGAACATCAAAAAATATACATAAGTAAAACATTAATTTTTTTTTTTAGGAATTTATTATTTTCATTACCTTCTGATGAGCCAAAAAATTTATATCCTATTCCTATGATCGGGTACGCTGTAGGCCCCGGCATTATAGCAGCCAATTTTTCAAAGCGCCTGTTTTGCCATTTGAAGTAAGACCACACAAGAACAATACCAATTATGTAAGCAATTTGTTCAATCATTGTAAATTTGAAATTTAAATCCACCTGTATTAAACGGCGATTCGATTCGAATAGAAAAACATATAACACAATATTATACTAGCTGCGTCAATAATTATATTTATCTAGTCTTAATTTATTACAAACCTTTAATCTGAATTAAAAACAAAAAATATCGGTTTGCATACGATTATAAAATTAATATTATAAAATTATATTTTTATACATGTTATACATAATAAATTGTTTATAAACACTTGTATTCACTAGTTTTTCTCTACTGTTAATTTCATAGGTACGACATTGTACACATTGACTGAATTCAACTAAAACAACTAATAGTTTTATTCGACGACATGCCTATTCCTTATATAATATGTCTATAGACTTTTAATTATTAGTAGTAGGAATAGTCATTAAATACAAGGTATGATGCATGTATATAGTGTATACATTTATAATATCAGTTCCTGATTTCAATTCCAGTATTATATCTCATTAAATTGTATTGCAATTACACGACAATAAATTCTTCTATATTGAAATCCTACTTACCTTGGTGTAATATTAAAATGTGTTTAAACATACTATGGTAAAATCTGTTACATTTTACTTTAAACAGCGGTGTTTAGTCAATATTTTTGCAATGATTGTAGTGAATTATTCAGTACCTATTGAAGGGTATGTGGTTGAGAGATAACTAGGTTAGGTTAGGTATTACGTAATACCTTACGTAGTCATTACCGGGATTTATTGATATTTTAGCTATCATATATCATCAGATAGGTAGGTATACTATAGGCGTACTGCAGTTTAGATATTATATAGTTGTGTTGAATAATTAGGTGTCTACATTTTATATGTATATAATAATTAGGGTTAGGTTTTTGTAGCATTTGCATTTTCTTTCATAGTACTATAGGACATAGCTAATCAAAAACAAAATTCGATTCATTCATCACAAAGTTCAAATATGCAATTTTGATTTTGCTTTTTTTGCATTTTCTTATGATATTCTTAAATAAATGCTTTTTTGGTAATTTTTGTCAGTTTATTAGCTTTTTAATTAGTTTTTGTTAATTGTACGCATATTTAACATTTTTAGAACATTTACGTACATATTTATCTAAATTATTATTTATTAATTAATTTTAATTGTACTATTATTATATATACTTATTTCGTGATTTCGTAGTGAAATATTATCGCCTTATCGGAAAATATTTCTGAAAATAGATTCTTAGATTTTGTCAAAGTGATTACCGAGTGGGGAGTAGTAATACGTAATACGTAATACGTAATACGTTGACATTTATCGACATTTAATAAAACAGTTTTTAATTTTTTTTTTCAGTATTTATAAATTGTGCTTAGTTGTTCTAAGAATTACTTATTGTGAACATATAAAAATGTGTTAAATAAATTATTTTTTGACATTAAAAATATTTTTCAACTAAACTTAAAAATGTTCAAGTCTTTTTAGTTGCATTTTCTTGGTTAAAATACTTTTTTTTGTAGTATTATTGGAAATTTTTTAATTCCTTTGCTGTAGGTTTTTAGTGCTTTATTTTTCTAGCCTAATAATAATATATTATATGAAAGTTGGCAGACCCGGGGGTAGGCCCAATAACCAAAATTAAACCATGTATATTGATGTATCTTTTTAAACATTATTATATTAAATAACTATCTGATGAATAATAATTTTCAAATTACAAAATAGATATATAATATAATAATTATTATTAAAATGCAAAAATGTTCTTTTTTTCAAATATTACTTAATCAATATAATTATGTAATTATAATCAAATCTGTTACATTTTATAAATTATAATAACCATTAAATTTCATAATGTATACTATCTAATACTACCTAGGAATTATAATTCCTAAATCACATATAGGTATACATCACTATACTTATACAAATATTTACTTTATTAATTTTACTTAAGTAAACTTATAAGTTTACTTAAGTAATGAATTTATTACTTCTATTTAGTAATAGTTAAACATGTATAATATGGGTATTAACTACTAAGTAGTGAATACAGTGAATACTTTATTATGTCACATAATAATATATATAATAAATATAAACTTAAACCATAATATTATAATTCTTATATATAAAAGAACGGGTCTGTTTTATGTATCAAATTTCTGACGACACTTTTGACATTTTCTCCAATTTTTTTTTTCACAGAGTTGTTCCAAATACTCCTCCAAGTGATCTAATATTTCCAATTGTATTGTAACTTTAAAAAAAATGCAAATTCTTTGTTTAAGAAGCCGTGATTTTAAACATAATTTCAGTAATTAAACTGTAATCCGTTTTTACGTTTGAAATATAACTTTAATGTACCAATGTTGTTTTGCTGGAAATGTATAGGTACGCACCGATTATATAATCGTTATTATGCACGCTGTCGTAAATAAAGACTGACAGAAATTATAAGCTACACTACTATATAGACTAATATAAATCTTGTTACATACATAGTTTAAATATTAAATACATGAGAGTTGTATGGAAAACACCGATCATTTTATTTCTATACCACGAGTCACGACTAGCTGCATTATTATAAAAATTAAGTTATCAAACAAATTTAGTTTCAACTTTTTTTACATTACTATAACGATTCGTTGAAATGAATTTCCTTCATGACATTATCTGATATTATAATAAGATACGCTGATATACGACGTAGCACTGCATTTTAAGTGTGTACATTTTCTCCCGGGCAAAGTCGGGTGATACAGCTAGTGTATAATATATGAAATTCTGAGGATAGATTAAAATTTCACCATGCGTTAAGAAAATATGTTGCAACATTTTGATTTTAAGGGGTTGAAATCGGAAAAAATCAAAATTATACGTGTAAATTGTATACTTATATGTAATGGTTGCTATTCCAGGTTGTAGGAGAAATAGTTAGTATACTAACTAGAAATTAGTATTTATTTGGTTGCCATTGGTTATTTGAGTAGATCAGGTACAATAGCTTGCATCAATTTGAGTTTTCGAACATTGTGTACTTTTTCCGAGATTAGTCGTAGTCGGTTTGCCTACTAAGGTGGCTGAGTGGCACTACTTGGCTCTTGCAGCAAGTTACACTCGAAAGGAGGTAAACAATTATAATTTTTTTAAGAGTTGCCATTTTTCACGGTAAACAAAGTGTACGGGATCAGCTATAACTAGTACGAATATAATAATAAGATTAATCATTATTTTTGTTATTTGTTATTGAATTATTAGTATATTAAAAAAATTTTATTTTGTTGAATTACATCTGTAACATACATTACACAAATATTACATACTGCGAACTAGTGACTATCAGTAAATGCGTATTTTTAGTGATATTGTTAATATTGTAATTTGTAAGGTTTTTACAATATCTATAGATATAATAAAAAATATAGGTTGAATATAGGTTTCAAAAAAACATCACCAATTAATATCAGCACGATATTATAAAACTGTTTTATAAAAATAATGTTTTTTTATTAATAACTAATATTCTATAAACGTTTTTGATTCAAGATTGACACGATATTATATAACTGTTCCATAAAAATAATAGTTATATGTTAAAAACTGATATTCTATATATGTTTATTATTCATCATTGACACGATATTACAATAAAACATGTGTACGATATCATATAATTGTTATATAAAAATAATATTTATAGGTCAACAACTAACATTGTTTAAATGTTTATGATTTATCAATGACACGATATTACAATGAAACATGTATACGATATCATAAAGTTGTTTCCTAAAAATGGTAAATAATTATATTATATAGTTATGGTATATAGTTAGGAGCAGCAGCAAGGGCGAGCATAGGTGCAAATTGGTGGGGGGGCTGGGAGGGCTAAGGTGCATATATGCACTAAAAATTGAAAAAATATACACTAAAAAGTTCGAAAATATGCATTTATATGCCCTAATATTTTTAAATTATGCACTCAAAATAGGCATTATGTAAAAAAATCATGACCAATTTTTAAAATAATAAGAATAAATCCATACATTTTAAAAGTATTTTTATATATTTAACAGTCAAAATTAATAAAATAAAAAATAAAATTACTACTTGTGAAGTTCAAATAGCATTGTCATCTTTATAAATCGTAATTAGGTAGTCAAAAAAAAAACATGCAGATGTATGAACTAACGAGCCCTGCTTATTAGGTATACTAAGTTATTTTCAAATTTCGATTGGTGTTATATCCATGTAGG
>NC_042495.1:80747263-80748243 GCF_005508785.2 Acyrthosiphon pisum | reverse complement strand
GTATCTGCAGTTATTCGTTTTTGAATTACAACAAAATAAGGAAATCGCTACATGAGAAATCGAGTGAATATCCATTGTTGTAAAAATTTGAATTTCAAACGATCCTAAAAATTTAATTTGACTTCCTTATAGATATTTTTTGTTTGATAAAGGTAGACAATCTTATAAGGAATCTTGTATTACATTTTCATATCTTAGATTTAAAAAGAAAAATTTTTATGAATTTCTAACTCGAAATAATTTGCAAATTTTCGTGATTTTTCCATATTTTGTCATTTTTTGAACTTTAAATGTTTATAAAAAAAAACTGTGACTAACGATTTTTAATATTTTTCATCTGCCTTTGAAACAATATATTAGGAGCCTTCTATTAAATTTTCAAGCTTTTTTATCCAACAAATAAAATTTTATTGATATTTTTAGAAAAAAAACTAAAAAAAAATGGAAAATGAAAATGTCCGTAAAGAGCTCAAAATAAATCAAAATATTTTGAAAATGTTATGGTGTATAGAAAATGCTAAGATAAACATTCAGTCAAAATTTCATATATCTACGGTCATTTGTTTTAAAGTTACACCAAAAACCAAAATCGATTTTCTCGAAAACAGATTTTGCGTAAAAAATCCCGTTTTTCCTTAATTTTTCTTTTGTTTTTCACGGCGCGTTTGAAAACTATTGGAAAAAATTTACTTTTGACCCCCCAAAGTACCAACTAGATTCACTTTCCTATCAGAAAAGGTACTGTTGAAGAAAATCCAAGCACTTTTACTGTCCTAAAACGTGATGACAGACCCAAAAAAAAATAAAAAAAAAAATAAAAAAAAAAATAAAAAAAAAAATAAAAAAAAAAATAAAAAAAAAATAAAAAAAAAAACACACATCATTGTAAAATCAATACATTCATCGTTCCACTCAGAATCTAAAAAGTCTGCAGGGCAGCGCTCAATTGTATAGCGGCCAAATTTGAAATGGATTTGCCT
>NC_042495.1:80684365-80746708 GCF_005508785.2 Acyrthosiphon pisum | reverse complement strand
TAATTTAATTGTGGAGACATTGAATACATGAAAATATAATATTAGGTATTTGTATTTGATAAAAACTTGTAATATTTGTGTTATGTTTGAGCCATTTGAGGTTATGCTTAACAAAAGAAAAGTAGCATTTAGGTGCCCTTTAGTTAAGTATCTATTTTCTACTTTAAAAATATAATGTGATATTATGCTGTACGATGATGACGACAAATACGGTTATTATGGTTCATATGTTAAGTAAGTAGGTAATTAGTAATTTTGTTCACATAATGTAGATATGTCTAATTTTCTTTCCTCTATAAAGTATTAGAAAAAAAAGAAATGTATGGTTTTGAATCATGTTATTTTACTAATAGGTACCTACTTAAAGTAAAAATATTACTAATTAAAATTAATTAATATTAATATGCCATGTTATTTCCACATAATAATATAGAGTAACTCTTACTCTTTATTCTATTGTATAACTTTTTATTACAACAATACTGACGCCTGACGGATGACTTGAAACAGTTCTTAATCTTTGCTATTATAACTCGACTGTGAAAACACTAGGTGTTATATACAACAATTATACTTCAATTACTATCGGTTAGGTGTAGGCTAGTGGGTGTAAGGCGTAGGACATTGGGTAGGTAAAATAACAATCCCCGGCTGAAGAGGTTCTCTGGGGTGTACTCTGGGGTGTATTACTTTTGTTATTTTTTTTTCGTTTTAAAATAATTAGTTTCATATTTTATGACAAATAATAACATCTATGTAACATCTAATAAAAGTTACAAGTTGATTTGAAATGTTTATGAAAGTTTTAGCAACAGTGGGATAATGTGTCAACATAACATTATATGTATGTGATTTTTGATGTTACATACACATTACTTGAACACATTAGATTTAAAATGTTACTACGATATTTCTATCTATCAGATATGCAATATTTTCTGAATGACAGCAGTTATGAGCATTAGCAATCGCATACATATTACATTTACGTGATTTCAACTTAAAATGTGATGTTCCATGTTACCATGAAACATCGCTTGAATATCTATAGAATATGACTTTGCACACTGGGCCCACTGTGCAATGGAAGTTACATAACATTGATGCTATGTTGAATATAGGTTTCAAAAAAACATCACCAATTAATATCAGCACGATATTATAAAACTGTTTTATAAAAATAATGTTTTTTTATTAATAACTAATATTCTATAAACGTTTTTGATTCATAATATATTATAACATGCGGTATTTGTGTTGTTTTAATATTATAAATATAATCGTTACCAATTACCATTATAATCTGGTTAATGCCTACAGGACCATAAAACTCTAGATACTTGTTATAGGTTCATGTTTTCAATAATCAATATTAGGATAACTTTTTGCAAACGGCCACTATAAATAGCATTTTAATAATATTTTACTAATTAATTAATAATATACGTCATATAAGCTCGGTATAATTTTAGGGCAATAATAGGTTTTAGGGTTGCTCTAAAATCCATGAAAAATCCATGCATTTAAGTCCTAAAAATGTACCATATATACTAAAATTAAATGCAAAAGTGCTCAAATATTATGCGCTTTAAAATATTTTATTTTCTCTTTAGAAAAAATAAATATTTAAAAATTTAAATTATTTAAAGAAACTCTTTTTAGCTGCTATGAATAGTCGAATTTCCCACATCAGAATTGCAAGAAACGAATACAATTTTATATTTTTCTCAAACTTAAAAAATCATGAAAAAATGTATTATTAGTACTTAAGTACTTACATTAGGTACTTATGCATTTCGTGTTACAGAAAGACCTGACAATTAAGAAATGAAAAGTTTATAGAAGCTATGAAAACAATTATGAAAGTTATATGGATAATACATGATTTAAGATTTACTTATGCCAAAAAATAACAAAAAATAATATTTTGAAACCAGTTATTAATATTTAAATTAATTGACTAAAAAAATTAATGATATTTTAAACAAATGTAAAAAATAAACTACTTAACTAATAATAATTAGATTTATTTTTAGATTAGATTTACAAATTAGCTATTTTAAATTTTTCCAAAAAAGTTTTATGAAATCTATTTTTTTAATATTAAAAAATAAAAATAAAAATTGTTATACTCGTAGAGCAAACTGTTTTAAATGTTGATTGGAACAAAAGTTATTACATTTGTCAGGTATTTCTGATACACCTTCACAGTAAAGTATTACATACTAAAGTACCTACATTTTTTTCATGATTTTTTAGTTTATTAAATATTATAGTTTTAGATTTAATTTGAAAAACATAAATAATAATTAGTAAATTTTCAACTCTTTCACATATTATTCTTGTACATCAAGTGCATATTCAATAAATTACTAGAATAATATGAATATTAAATACGTTTGTATTTAAATCGGAAAAAATATGTGAAGTACGAAATATAATACTCGTTATATTAAGATATATATTTATTATTTTTTTTTATCTTTAGTATTTTGTAGGATGGGTTAAGGTTAGTAGGTCAATACGTGTATGTGGGGCAAGGATTCGTCACTAAAAACCTGGAGGTCACCCATCCGGAAACTATAGTGACGCCGACCGATGCTTGACCTCGCTGAACTAGACGTGTATACACCTGCAACCAGGCTGTTACCAGGCTCAAAGGCGTAAATTTTGTTGGAATATGTATGAATATGTAAATACAGTGGCATATTTGAGGTGGTCAGTGGGGACGAATTCCCCCCCCCCCCCTATGACTTGAAGAATAATTGGTTTTTTTGTATAGTTGTAAATTGTTATAAGTACAATGGTACATAGTTGTTAAGGCAAAAATAATTTTTTTTTTATATTATAATGTTTTCATATTAATTATGAAAATATACTATGCCATACCTGACTGGAGTTTCTAATAAATTTGTCTAACCTATCTTTAATAGTATTTTTATTGTTGTTAGAAATTATTATATGATACGATGTATATACATGATATATCTTTGATAGGTACATTTTAGTAGACGAAAAGTACTGTTGTTGTTAACACGATGGAAAATATCACGCGAGTGTATAGTGAAAAGGGCAATGTTTTGTTAGTTTTAAATAATTATACTTTTTATAAAGATCGTATATTACATGAGCGGGTGTGAAATGGCGATGTACATTAAAGTCGTGTACGTCAAAGCTGTTTGTGAGTGAAGATGAAACAGTGCTTTTAAAATCGGTTATCGAACACAAACATTCGCCGCGTAAAAATTTAACTAAAGTAACAATTTCTAACAATTTCTAATAATTTAAAACGGAAAGCTGTGGATGACATTTCTAAACGCCCATTAAAATTAATACGAGAAGAAGCTCAATCAAATGTCGTGGATATAACATTAAATGCTGTATAAACTCCATTCGCAGAAGTATTTATCGTGCGAGAAGAAAAACACTTCCATCACTACCTAAATCTATTTCTGAAGTTCATTCAGCATTATCACTATTACAATTAAATACTTACAAAGGTGAGAATTTTCTATTGTATAACGACAAGACGGAAAATGTTGTATGTTTTACGACAGAATCAAATTTAAAATGTTTATGTTCCCCAGATAACATTTTTTTAGACGGAACATTTGAATACTCTGCGAAATTTTTTTTACAACTTTTTACAATACACTGTGTCGAAAATGGACATTATATTCCATTAGTGTTTTCATTACTGCCTAACAAATCATCAAAAACGTACGAATTATTATTTAATATGTTCAAAAAAAAATGCTCTAGCTTTGAACTTGAATTCAATCCGTCAATTATTATATCCGATTTCGAACTAAGTATCCAGGTAGCTTCTAAAGTTGTTTGGCCATTATAATTACAGTCGTGGGATGCAGATTTCATCTAACTCACTACTCAGTCATGATAGAGATGCATACAACAATTAGGATTAAAGCCGGATTATATAGATCCAAATTCAGAAATTGGAAAATGGTTTCACTTAATTTTCGGTCTCTCATTACTACCCTCTAGTGAATTAGACGATTGTTTTGTTGAAGATCTGATGTCAATCAAGGCAACTGGTACATTTCGTTGAGGGCAACTGGTACATTTAGTCGAGGGCAACTGGTATATTTTTAAAATCCCGATAACAGCCGTGGGGGCAACTGGTCAACACCCGAATAATTATAATAATCTAATCTATTAATCTATTAATAATCTTACCTTTAGATTTTGTAAGAGGTCAATTCACTCTAATTTTTAAGCTAACGGAGCACACGTGTTCTGCTTTGCGTATAATTTGCTATGTTACGCACTTGTAAGACGGAGACAACACATGCAGGTATCACGTCCTTTTAAAATATTACTTTTAGTAAGTACCCAGTTCATTAGTTAATAGATATATCAATATCTATAGCTCCATAAAAATTGATTTTTCTATAGACATTAACATAAAAGATTCTAGATCATCGTTAGTCATTGAGTTTATCAATCTATTTTTTTAGATATTTAAGAGTAGAAAACGATTTATGATTATCCGTTTATCATCATTCATCATACTAATTTAAATCCATTAGCCATAACATAATAAAGTTAAATATTAAATTCATCACAAAATTATAGAATTATAGAACAACGGCCAACGGGCCACTTTTTGTATAAGTAATCCAAGCCACCGGCCCTCAGGCCACAACACGAATTAAAAAGTGTTGACAAATTAATATTATAATATATTTTACGATTTGTCAATGAAGGACAGTGGTATACTTATTTAGCCTATCCACAATCATTTCATTATTGAAATACAATATTATGAAAAAGGACAAAAATCAGGATGTTACTTGTGTATATTAATTTCCTTAAAACACGACCGACTGGAGCCCCATTAAGAAGAAAATAAAAATGTTAGTAATTATTGTTATGTACCTACAACAGAGCGGTACACACTTGCCCACCTTTTTAAGTATGAACTATCAATGCAGAGTATGTGTATTATACAAATATTTTATAAAATATAGCAAACATAAAACTAGGGATCAAAATTTCCGAAAAAAACCCGGGTTTTTTCCCGTTTTATTCGGAAAAATCGAGAAAATTTGGTTTCATTTAAAATTTTCGGAAAAAAATAGTTTTGACGAAAAAAACTGATTTTTTTCCTGAAAAATTGAAAAATTGAATAAAAAAATGGATTTTTTTTCTAAAGAACTAAAAAAGTAATGTATAGTGGAAATAATCTAATAAATAATGATAGTTGACAATCATATTACATGCAAATTATATACATATTATATTATATTATATTATTATACCATACCTAACTTAAAGTCTGTAGTAGATAAATCTAGAGAATTCTATACTTGATTTATAAATAATTATAATTTGTAATATTAACTATTAAGTATTTACTATGTAGTTATTTCTTATTTCTTATTAATATTATTTAATTTTTACCAACTCGCCAAGTTTAAAAATATGAGAACTATCAAATAGTTACTGTAATATAATTTATAAACCTATCAGCCAGTTATTATAATACCTTATTAGTTATTACAAATATAAATTGACAATAAGTATACAATTTTTAATATTTAAAAATACAGGTGATTTATTTCGGGGAAATACACTCTCCTACATAAATAACAATATGATATGTACCTATCTACGTTATTTTTAGAACAAATATTGAAATTTCCGTATATTTTTAATAGATTAATTTTAAATTTTAATACAATAATACATTGTTAACCGTATTGGCAAATGTGAAATGACAATGAAAGGTTTCCTAATCTATTTTTTAAAATGGTTTTTTTTACATAGCTTATTTTAATTTTTAAGCATAAATACAATTTTTTAATTTTTCACAAATTCAGTTTTTTTTGGAAATGTATTATTTTAATATTCTCCAATTTGTCCACGTTTTCCAAGGCTCTGGGATAAAAAACGGTTTTTTCCTGAAATTTTGATCCCTACATAAAACCATATCATTGGACGCAGATAAAGTGTATATACCTATGTATAATGTGTTGCCGCGCCCTGCCCCTATAGCCGATTAGACATAAATATAAAATAATATTATAATTTTATTGTTTTCATTATTTGAGTTACTGAAAAATGGTCATCACTATCATGTTGTAAGCTTGTACCTTGTAGAGTATAGACAATTATACTACTGGTTTAGTAGAATGTATTTTACTGCTGGTATGACAATTTATAATATTTCTTAAAATGATAAAATGGTGCACTCAAGATAATTTCTCATTTAAAAAAATCTCTTGATTTTTTTTTTTTAATTGAGCCCGACAACTTAAGCCATAAGCTGTTTTTGTTTTGTTTTTACGTAGGGGGAGGACACGTTTTTTTATATAAGTGGTAAGGATTCGTAGCTAAAAATCCCGGGAACTAGCAACTACAGCTGTTACGTACACTCAGTGCGTTTCCACAGTTGAGTGCACACACTACACCACACCAAGCCAAACCCCCCTTAATACTATAGTTTTTGATAATATTTTGTAATATAAAATATAATAAAATTAATATATTTTTCACAAAATACCTACTTATACCCAAAATAAGGGGTATACCTTAAGGGGTATATCTTTTAAATATACCCTGTTCAAAATAAGAAGCACATAGATTTACATTAAAAAATCGGTTTTGCCCGTGGCCGTTTATGTGTTACGTATTTTGAACACCGTATATGTAAAAGATATATATTTTTCGATTTTACTATAAGTAATAGGTTTGTAATATAAATTTTAATGTTTGTTAAGTATATTATCTATTCATACTTGACTATATTATAATATATGGCGATTTTTTTTTCAAGTGTGTTATTGCCCGTCCCTTGTTTACCTACTCATTATTTCAACGTATCTTGATATTTTTTTTTTTTTAATGTACTGTCCAACTCTGGGAGTACCTAAGTAACTTACTCAACAAAAGTTAAACTGTATATAATACTAACTGTAATAATAATTGTGAACAATTAAAAAGTAATATCTTCTTCCAGATAATTATTGAATTATCAAAATGAAACTTTATAACAGTAAATAATAATAGAAATGTAAAAAGAAAATATTGTTTCTCTAAAATATAGGTAGTATGTATAAAAAAAAAGTATTTAAATAAATAAATGTTGGTTTGAACATATCATATAATTTTATTAAATTAATAATATTTTGAATAATCAAAAAATTAAATTTATTTTATTAGGTACCTAGAACGTTGTAATCCTCTTGGTTAAAATTATGAAATTTTAGTTTTACTGTCGTAATTATTGCAATTGTTAGAAGTTAATATCTATTATAGATATTATTTTGTAGGTAAGAAATATATAAATGAGATAAATCTAAATTTAACAGAAATAATTTCAGTTTTTGAGATAATTAACTACTGAGTAGGTACCTACTGTAATACTTTTCATACTCGGCCATTGAATATTATATTTAATTTTTAAGGTAATTTTATATGACATAATTTGCAACACCACTTCACACGGTAATAATAACTAATGTATATTGTATAAAAACATTGTTGATACTAAATTTAAATAAACAATAAAATTGATAAGAAATACGTTTAAAAACACATTAACATATCTAGTTTCAATAAAAATGTTATGTTCTAAATAACACTTGTACAATTATTTATACAAGTATCATAGTACAATTTAACAAAAATATAAACAATTATTGCATATTTACAATAACAGTAGTAATTACATTTTGTAACAATTGGATAGAAATTAAATGAACATTTTTGTTTATTATTATTTTATTTTTAAAGTATAAAAACACCAACTTCCAAATTTTGGTTGCACTGAAAAATAATTGTCCGTTGTTGAAATAATGTAATAAACAAGTATAATTTAAATTTATGCTATATAAAAATCTATAAGCTATCTATAAAAATGTTTTACATATTTTGTTCATTCTAATATATGGTGTTACCATTATAAATATTTACAATTTACAGTTAAATAACTTAGTTAAAATAAAAAAACATAATTAAAAATAAAAATTATACAAGAAGATGAAGGAGAGTATTTTCAAGCCAATAAGGTTGAACTTGTAGTCATACACACAATTTTGGACACAACATAATGTATATCACAGAAAGTAGAATAAAATGCAAGAACTACTAATAGGTCATCTTTAATATAATAAAATAAACAATAAATACACCAAAAAAAAACATTTAAATTAAAATTGATTTATTTTTTTCGAGTAACGTTTAATACTCTGTCCCTGCTATGTTCCCTGGCTGGAGGTGAATGTCTGGATTTTCTACTGCGTTTAATTTTTGCCATACTATCTTCACCAAAAACATCTCCTGTTCTTAAGGCCGATATCAGATCGTCAAATTCTGCCTTGTCACCCGATGTACCGTTTATAGAAACTTGACGACCACCAGATCCATTAGACAAAACACTGGCACTATCTTTACAGTTTTTACGATCAAGAGTTAATTTCTTTAACTAAAAAAAAAAAATTGTATTAATTTAACATATTATTTATGTTTATTCCTTGGTCTTTATCAATACAACACAAACCTCCACTTCTTGTCTTAATCTTTTTTCTTCTTCTTCGCGTCTCTTTTTAACACTGGAATTATCTTGACGTGCTTCATAAAGAGCTGTCAAGAAAGAATCAAAAATTGCAAAGAAATCATCAGGTTGTATTGTAGAATTATCTTCTCCGAATAATCTGACTGCTCTATCAAACTATAAAATAAGACATTTTAATAACATTTAGGCACCCAAAAACTAATATTGTAAAAAAAATTCAAAAGGTAAGTACTTACTCTAGTTTTCATATCTTGAAACAAGTCTTCTAACTCCGAAAATTTGCAGGTAGCAGTAGTTAAGAATTCTTTCATTACTGGTAGGAACATATCACCCGGTACAGCAGGTTGTACTCTTTGGAACTCAATTTCTCGTTCAACTTCTTTCAGGTTGTTTCTTAACTGTGACATGTCTTTTTCAAGTTCAGCCAAGCTTACCTTTGAAGCTCCTCTTACATGAGGTAAGTCTTCTTCCAGTAATAGAATGTCCTTGAACTATTCAAATAAATAGATAAATAAATAGTTGTGTCATTGTGACTAAAATATAACATCATAGAATAGGTATGAAAATTATAATTTATACCATCAAATATAAATTATAATTAATTGCATACTATTTATAATCAATGTTAATACTCAAATCATTCTATGATAATACAATGTTCTTATCTTGTATAATATTTATGAACTTAAAAAAAAAAAAATATCTTAACTTATTTAATATTATACATTACCTTCTTATCGGCCATATCAACAATGTAATGCAATAACGTTATGCCTCTAACAGAACTTGACTTAGTGTCTGTAAGTCTGTTTAGAGATGATAAACGGAAACCCCATGCATTTCCCCTGGCTCCTTTGTTCATATAGTTTCCAAGAGCTAATACAATTTCCAATAGTTTTCTTAATCGTCTAGAACGAGCTACTTCACGTGAAGCTTCCATCACAATTTTGGTTCTGCCTTCAACTTCTCCGGTCCAGGTAATAAATTTCTTCTTATATACTAGACTACGAAGACGTTGGTCATAATGTGCAATTCTAAAAGAAACATGAAAACATTTTATGTGAAATTTAATTTCAAAACAGGTGCAGATAGCCATATTTGAGTATTCAGTGTGAAAAGTTGTGATTTTAGAGAAATAGTATATAATTGTGGTTTATAATGAAAAATAGATTATTATTTGTGTATAAAAGATTCCTCATAACTTAAGCTACATGAAAAACAGAGAAAAATTTGAGTTTATATTTGTATATATATTATTATTATATATTATTATGTGTTTTTGAAATATAGATAAGATGTAATTTACATTTTTTCCAGTCACTCCAAAGTTTAGCACTCATCCATATGTTTGTTTGAAATCTTAATCATACAGAACTAGCCGGAATATGAAATACCTTATTATTAAATCACTATTCTTGGACTTTAAAGATAAAAAGTATATTTTCAAAGCACAATTTGGATATAATTATTAATTAATGATTGTTAACTATTGCACATGCATAATATTATAACCATATATTATTAACTATTTATAAAATTCAATGAGTACCATAGACGAAGGTAATCAGCTAATGTGTGTGAACATTTTTCACTAAGAAACATTATTACTTTCAACTAGATAATAATTTAGACGGGAATATTAAAAAATATTTGCTATGCATTAAATATAAAAATAATTTTTATTTAGGTCTATAGCAGAGGTTCCCAGCCTTTTTTGTCTCATGGCACCCTTAGTCATTTTCTAAAAATCTAGAGGCATCCTAGGGCTGGGCTTAGCAAATCTTTTTAATTTAGCATTATACTATAATACTATTTACATTTTACAAACTATATACATATAGTAAATTTTATAAAACATTTAAACAAATATTTCAAATAATTTCACGGCACCCTAAATAAATATCGCGGCACTCTGGTTGGGAATCTCTGGTCTATAGTATTATTTTGTATCTTATGATAAAAGAGTTTAAAGTGCATTGAAGTAATTTAATTGTTTTTAGTGGCTTATCGTTAAATCAATATCTATTATCTAATTATGTCAGAAATACAAAATGGGTGCTTTAAACATGAAATATGAGTAAAGGACTATATTATTTAATATCAAATATATATTTTTACTACGAACTTGGAAATCTCGTATAAAAATCTGTCAGCTCTGGCTAGACTGTCCAAATCAAAACTATGTTCTTCTAACAAAGCTGCTTCATCTGGGCCTGGAGTGAATTTTAAAAGTTGTTCAACCATGTCTAATGGTAAAACATCTTTAGTGTCCATATCCATTATAACTCTGGCAATTTCTTCATCAGACATTTTCAATTTGGATAACAATATAGTGCAATTTTGAGCCCTGCGGCCATCAATAACAGATAAGACTTTGGATTTATTTTTACCAGTTTGTCTCAGATCCTCAGATGATCCTTCATTCTATAAAAATATGTTAGTTTGTCAATATAGTTACTTTTTTTATTTTTACACAATTTACTTACAATAGCTGTCGTTGTGCCATTTGTCGGCTTTTGATTTTGGTATGCACAGAATAGTTTATCAACTGCTTCAAGGTCAATAGATGAATACATTTTTCCTTCGTCAATATCAGCCCATACAGTGCCAGCCACTTTAGTTTCTGGTAATTTAGCCCAGTTGAATGATTTCAGAGGAGCTGATGGTTTTGGAATTTCAACAGATCTTTGTCTGCCGACTAATTGAGGGAGACAACCCGGTGGCGGTGGAAGATTTAATTGAGGGATTTGAAGTGGTGGTGCTGGGGGTGGAGCAGGACCACAACTTTTAGTCATTGGTTGTGGGGGTGGTGGAGGTGGAATAGACATAGGAGGCGCGCTGAAATTAACTTTAGCATCATCAGGTAAACTTCCATTGGTAAGCATTGCTTCTAGCTTTCTCCTTTCCGCTTGCTCATAAGCAATTCTGTGCTGTAATTCACTTGACGTATCTTCGAGTTCAGATATTTTTTGTTTTGTTTCCAAGTGAATAGATATTTCTTTTTCTAAACGTTCTTTAATCCTTGAAATACTAGCTTCCATATCTTCCTAAATTATACACAAAATTAATATAAATTGTTATATTTCACTTGAAATAATAATTATTGTTTTTGTTAGTAAAAGCTCAAGTAGAAAAGTAAACTTTTTGAGACCATAATAATATAATATTATGTATTGGTTCTTTAATTTTATTTTGGCCACAAATCACAAAATTATATTATTGACCTTATAAAACTGTTTGTCAAACACAATTTATATTTACTTTTTCTTGATTTCTCAAATCTAATTCTTGTTCTTTTTTAGCAAGTGAAGCAGAAATACTGGTATTTTCTTTTTCGAGTTCTTCAGCTTTATTTTTTGCAGCAACAAGTTCTTCTTCTTTAGCCAAACTGCAACAAAACAATTATGTATGAATAAATGAAAACTTTTTTAGACTACTTAATTACTTACAGTTGAATAATATCTTTGACATTTATATTAATTGGTGATACATCGTTATCAGCACCAACATCAGTTTGAAGAGTTATCTGTTGTACAATTCTGTCAAACAAAAGCCAGTGCTGTGGAAGACTTCCATACTCAACTACATTATTAATAACGATAATATTTTATTAAAATTTTGTTTGACATATCAAATATGTATTATTCGGTTACTTACGAGGCAACAATAAAAAATGCTGAAAAAGTGAAAGGAAGTGAGGATATGCTGGAGAATGGCTTAATTTTCTGCGTAGTAATTCAAACATAGAAGTAGCGCTTTGAGTATCTACTTGCTCCTGTAATTATAATACAAATAAAACATTAATAAAACATGTTTATTAAATTCACAATATATTATGCTATACCTGTTCAAATTTTCTCGCTAATTCATTTTCATCTTCATTACGAACCATATCAAAGAAATCCATATGTCTGTCTAATGTCTGATTCTCGTGTTCTCTTAACTTATTAATAATATTCTTGAGACCCAACTGTAGAAATTCATATCTCAAATGCAATCTGAATTCTAAACTTTCTTGTCCTGGTCCATAACTTAGAACAGCATTTACAAATGACATAATAGCTGTTTTCACCGTCAAATCATCTCTATATATTCCAGTATTTCTGTCCAAATCATTAATAATGCCTTGGAACCTGGCACGTTCATGAGCAAACTCCTTATAATCTGTCATAGCATCAAGAACTTTCTTATGGCCTCCTGGAACTAAGCAGGAAGCGCCAAGAATTTCTAATACAGCAACTTTAGTACGGGGATTTTCAGTGAGTAAACTGCGAGCGATGGTACTAATAGCTGATGGATGTGCTAGTACGTGAGATCTTCCAGTCTAAAATTATAAAATTAATCTATTTAATAATGTGTATTTATGTGAACATTTATTTTGTAATAATGAGCGACTACCATTTACTGAATGATTAATATCTATATTCTATATATAAGATTCAAAAAATATATTTAATATATTTAAAATTACAAAAAAGAATGTCTTTAGTTAACTAGCACTAAACTCATATAATAATTAAGAAAAAGTTGTATAATATAACACTTATATGTAGCACTTATAAATTAATCATTCAATAAAATAATTAGTAAATACCTAATTGTCATAATAATATGACAAAAGTGTACTCAAATTAATATTAATATAAGATTTAGTTAAATTTATTATTTAAAATAAATAGTGTATACAAATTTTGTTGATGTTACAAAATATCATAGCAGGATTACTGTACAGACTACCTTGTTATTTATACATTGTATTACAATTATCCAGCAATATTTTAAGTTTTCAATTTAACTAAATTTAAATATTATTTGAAGTAGATAATGGAAATAGTTTTGTAAAACAATCAACTTTAAATTGTAACAAATAAAATGTTGAACTAGCCCTATAACACCAACAGCTTTTTTTCAGAGTAGCTACTTCGCAAATTCATTATAATTTTTCATATTTATTATTTTTATCTTGCTAGTTATTAGAACTTTCTACAATTACTAAACTATATGAAAACTTTATAAATTACAATTAGCTAGATAGACGTGGTTCATAAAATAATATTTTATAGCTTTCAAAGTTAGTTATAATATGGATTTCAATAAGGAAATCAAACTATTAAAGCAAGCAAAAATATTGAAACTTAACAATATAGAATATTATTAAAGATTACATTTAACATAAAAATGTCAGTTGAGTAATATTCAATTTAACCCTTTCACTGCTCCAGACGTACTATTACGTCCCTGTATTTTATAATATTCTTATTTTCCAATTTCTGTTTTGGAAACCATATTTTGCATTATTTTTAACTTAAATAATTTGACTACATAAATATCAAAATTAAAATCTTAAAAAAAATAATTAATATTTTATTTTAAGTAGCATACACCGGTTTCAGTGGATAAATAGTATAGTAGTGAAAGGGTTAATAAAACTTAATTATAATAAACTTACAGAGTTATTCATAAGGGCTTTAATACATCCAATAATTGATGTGTGCATAGCTCCTTGTTGAGTGTCATAATTCATAGATGACAAGACTCCTAATAGGGTAACTAATCCATCAGCTTGGACAAATCTCAGTACAAAGCTATGAGGCTGAGTACGAAGAGCTGTCTTTAGGGAATCAAATAACTTGGTGTTCTCCTGTTCATCTCCAATTAACGATTGTATTCGTTCAATGTAATTTTCAGGTGATTGTGATAAATCTGTTGTATTTTCTTGATCCTAAGATAATCAATAATGTTAATTATTATTTATTAGTATTAAATCTTATCAACAAACTTTTAAATGTATATTTTTACCTCTAATATCTTTTTTTTACTGCAATAAATTTGCCATTTCTTTTCTTCGTGAAGTTCCAGCATAGCTGCTTTATTAGTAGCAGTTAAATCAAGTTCTTCCTACAATATAAATAATAACAAATTAATTACAAATTACACATATTGTGATAAAATGATAAATTAATTATTTAGGGAATTTTAATCATATACCTTGATATTTATATTTATTATAATGTTACTTCTATAGTTCTAATTGGATTTTACTACTTGACTGCCCCAGACAAATAAATTATAGAACTATAATAATGATAGTAGTAAAATATTTACATTTCTTATAAAAAGCAAAATGAAGAACCATAAAATAAATTTTAAAACATTAGGGTAGGATAGTGAAAGCCATAGTAAAAAACAATCCAGTGTTTGTACAGAGATTTATTCAATATTTGTTGCCTGTTGTTCGTAGTTTTTCCTTACACGTAGCCACGTGGGAAATAATTGAAATGTATTTTGTTAAAATACTATAGAAAAATCGAAAAATTGCATACTCAGCGTACCGTATAAATAAGATTTACTATTTATATCTTAAGGCGCTAACAATGTGAAACACGCATGAAGCTGTTTTACTAACTCAAAACATTGTCAACGAGAAAATAAAAATAATAAAAATAAAAAAAAAACGCCATAATAATACCAAGATTATGCACTCCACAGTGCACAAATCATAAATCTTTATTTTTTAGTCAATAATGAACAATGTAATTCACGGCCGAAAATATTATGTCCGGTTTTCAGTCACGTTATTCTGATCAAAAATAACAATAATATAATATTCGTATTTATAATATTAAATTAAGACCGGTGGTCAACAAACTCAACATTACAATATACATCCAACAATAAGTAATAATAACACAAAATTACGTAACACGGATAGGACGGTTATTAAAATCTCGTGTGTGTGGTCAGTCAATATTTTATAGGTCATAAAAACTAGTCCCAAAAGTCCTTTCGTAGTTCTCTTGAGAGTTTCTCACTGTACAACAATGCCGCGAGTCGAATGCGATCGCACGACGAGTCGATGATGTCTGTGCGCGTGCGTGTTATGTAAGTGAAAAATGATAGTTGGGTAATAATATCAGAGACGATTTTTCATGCACGTCGCCCGAAAAAAAGAGAAAAATAAAGACGGGGACGATGTAAAATCGATCGATACTTTTAGAATATTATATTATATTATACATAACTTAATAGGTATCAAGTAAAAATATAGCTAATCGGTGGCGGATTTTAAAGTATAGGGATAGATGGGCACATTTTTGATTCAAGCCGAGTGAACCTGGTTGATAAAATATAGATAAATGACAATTTGTTTTGTTCGACAAAACACTCATACAGACCTTAATTAGATGTATGGGCATAATTATTGCAATTTTTCTCTATTTAAGAGTATCTTTTATGTGGATCACCAAAACGATTTGAGAACGATCATTGACTGTAGCAACATTCAACAGTATCGCAGTATTATGGGTACGCGTTATTTTCCGCGATTATTAGAATGACCATCGATGTATTTCTATAAATATTTCTGGGTAACACCATAGGCTATACCTACCTATTATTCACGCGAGTAGATAACAATATTGTAAAAACAAAATTATCCAACAATCAAAAGCATGAAACCAAAAATTTATGACATTTTCTATTTTTGGAAACTTCAATTCAGAAAAATTATATAACTTTTATTTATTTATTTATTTTTATTTATTTTATATTCTTTACTCTATGATTTTTATTTACCGATAGGAAGGCTTATGGTAGATAAAAAGTTATTGGTTCTCAAAATATTGTTTTAATAATCACCTGCTTGGTACCTGCTAAATACTAAAATACCATATTGTGAGATTGTGAGAAATGAGAATTGAAAATTACAGACAATATTGTCAATTATATAACATTTTTTCGTCACTGAAAATTCTAATAGGATTACAATAGCCGGGTTTACCCACGTATCATCGTTAATAGCAGGGACTGGAACCTCACCGAAAAGAACCGGTTTTGGAACCGGAACCCTTTGAATATTGGGAACCGAAAACTCACCGAAACCCTTATTTAAATTAATTTTAATACCGGAACCTCACCAGAACCCTTTTTTAAATTAATTTTAATTGTAAAATACTTTTACATTTCACATTTTTGTAAGTAAAAAACCAAATCAAGTAATAATTTTTGTATTTTTTAAGAACCGAAAATTAACCGAAACCTAAATGTTAGTTTTCCTGGGAACCAAACCGGGACCAAAATTTTAGTTTTACTGGGAACCGAATAGGAACCGGAACCGCAAAAATCATCAAGTTTCCAGTCCCTGAATTTTAAAGAGTACAGTATAGTAACTGGTAACTATAAACAAAAAAGAAAAAACTAGAGAAGTGAATATAATACAAATTAATACGCTGTATATAACCCTCTCCCAAGAACACCACCGATAAGGACTTATTGGGCATTTACTGATTACCTATACAAGTATACTATATACAATATACATGTTATATAATATTATATAAATCAGGGGTGTCCAACATTTTGTACTGACTGGGCCACATCATATGGGTAGAAGTTGTTGTGGGCCACATACTTTTTAATAATAATACATTAAAATTGAATGATTAAATTATATTCTATTATACATTAATACAACAATACATTTTTTTATAATTTTACTATAGCGAATAATAAGCAGAAATATTTTTGTTGATAAATGACACGGAATATTGCTATCGGAGCCAATAAAGATAAAACACAAACAAAGTTTATCTTTCTTTGATGTTTAATATTATTTTGTAGTTTTATATTCTTAAAATAATTTTTTTCTCGAAATATTAATATATTGTATACAATTAATTAATGATTTTGAAATTTAAGTGAGGGCTGCATTAAAAACTACCAAGGGCCGCATGCGGCCCGCGGCCTGGACACCCCTGATATAAATCATTATTGTAGATTGTTGATAAATAATGTATGCAAACAACGTCTGTTAGGTACTAAAAATAAGTCAGACTGTCTTCTACCCTAAAACACTATAATTATTAATTAGTAATCAATTGAAATATTCCAATGAAAAAAATTTTCAATTGACATATTTGATACTAACAGTATACTATATTGACTATACAAAACATGGTAATAAAATGTATTTTAAATAATATAAGTCTATAAATAATAGTTCATAAAAAATTAATTTAACCACAGAAACACATTTTAGGACACGAGAGTATAGGTACCATATTATTATTAAATGTCGTTTTTAAATTTAAAATAACGCTCTATACCTACATAAAAAAAAGTTACTCGTGTATGGCAAACGAATCGACTATGACAGGGGTGTCATTTGAGGTGTTAAAGGATATGCTTGCATAGGTACATACAATTTATTCAGATTGTATTTTGGCCTGACTATATAGTTTTTCGGCATCAGGCAAAAATATTCACTATTTATGTACTTATAATGTAATTTAGTGGAGCACAGTATTTTGAAAAAAAAAATCCAATGGTTTTTGCCTTTTGGTACAATATAGTGTCTATAAATATTTGAATTTACGTTTGAATTATTTAAGTGTTACGTGTCACTTAGTAACTTAGTATTATTAGGTATACAATATTCATAATATATTTAATATTGCATGGAAAATAATATAAAGATTGTCATTTTGGAGCATATCGAGAAATATTATTTTTTTAGTAAGTAATAACTTTATATATTAGTACAATATCATAATATATTGGCCTGCTGAAAATTTGTTAGGCCTTTTTATAGTTGTTAGCATAACTTTCAAAAAGTTGAAATGGCGCCCCTAGACTAAGGGCTGTAAATAAGGTCCCGGAGTAGAATATTATGACATTATGTGTAAAATATTATGTACATTGCGCATTATGAGTGGTATTCCCTTAGTATATAATATTATTATAAATGTGCGATACTTACAACCAACTCGGCGAACAGTCTGTCCAATTCGGGCTTTTCGGGCATGGGTAGGGTGGGCGTCATCTTTTGCAACGTCAGAGTACCCGAGTCGACCACGATATACGTGATCTCTGGCGGCTCGTCGTCCTGGAAAAAGCGCATTATATTTCGTAATATAAACATTATCTAGGTAGGCACACAAATGTCAAATATAATGTGTAATGTGTATAATATTACCTATGTATTGAGTTTATAGTCGTTTACTATGTGTTACTATGTATATGAACATGTAACAATAACTATAGCCAACAATAATATAGTAAAAATATTTATTTAGCGTTTACTCACTGTCGCACTACATTATATTATAAGCGCATATAATATTATATTTCTAACCAAAAAATATTTTATTTCCCATGTAACGATGCAGGGAATTTTAAATGTTTTAACAACAGCTTACAGCAGCGTTATGTTTATACAAGTATATACACGGTTACCTCCGTTTTCGAAGAGTAATACGCTTTACCAATTTAAACTTATACGTGACTACGGTGGTTGGTATAATTTAAAAACGGATAAGACTTGAACCTATAATGGTGTACTTAAGAGTGTATTGTTTCTTTTTTTTTACTATCATGTTCATTTCGAACATAGGTATTATCGTATTAACAACAAGTCATAAGATAGTATTAAACAATTTAAATATTATTCGAAATCGATAATTTATTGTTCGGGAAGAAAATCGCGCATTTCTCTACACATTTTATAATAATAGGTACTCCAATACATAACTATATAGTAATATAATAATATAATGATACGAAACTCTGTTCTAGGAGGATCAAACCACTTCGAGTACGTCAAAGTCTGCGTTATAAAAGTAAACGTGCGTCTCTGGATAAAAATCTGTAGAGGTTTTATAAATTATATCCTTTGATCACTTACTGTCAGACAGATACGGATAGATCATATTATTATCAAATTTAATTAAAGCACCGCACGTGACGCATTATAGGTAGGTATAGAAAAAAATTAAGAATCGATGATGAGTACTATTCTTTCTACTTTCTAATTTTTCATGTGTAATCCTTTTATACACTTTTCATCGTCAGTAACGATCTTGAAACATGACGAGTTACGTAATCTGAACTTGATCGATGTTTTTCTCATTGTACCATGAAGAGAAATACGATTTCAATAATAATAATAATAACGACCATCGACGGCAATACAATTCGTAGAAGTCGCGGTCCAAACGATGAAAACACTCGTCGAGATTTAACGAGATATCTTCGTCGTCATCGTCTACTAGGTATAAATAATAATATATTGAAGCGACGAAAATATGAAATATTACGTTATAGACAATCACAGAATACAAAATAATACAATAGTACTTATACTTTACATTGTGGCGTTATTTTTTACACTTTATTCTCCACACTCTTGCGATGATAATAATAATTTCAATACTTTTATATATTTTGTTCGTATACATAAAATATTATTGTTATTATATAATATAATGATTTGTACTTGGGTATATTATAATATACGTACCTAAACAGCAACCAATGACAATATCCCTAGGTGTACGAATATAAACTTGTATAAACTCGTATAAACTTGGAATGATAATAAATGAGTCATATCGGAGAAAGCATAATAATAATAATATTATAATAAACACTGTCCGCTCCATCGATTAATCTAAACGATTATGCACGTTTGTGCTCGGAGCTGCCAATTACAGTGAATTTGTTTTTAACAAGGAAAACACACTTGGGCTAGGTCAGCGCGTTAATATTTAAAAATTCCACACTTTCAGCACAGTGGGTTGTCTTTCCAATAACCATAATCATCAGACGTCGGGCACAAAATCATTGAGGATTTAATATGCGAGATGGCTTATTAAAATGTTTACCACGTGTGCTTGACCGGGGGTCATGTGTTCAGATATTGTACAAGATTGGCGAAATTGAGACTTCCTGAAATGTAATTATTGAGGTTTCAAACAATGGATAATCGAGAAAAAACAACGAAAGGACTCATTAATAAAGATTTCTATGCCTCGGGTAATCCAAAAAAAATGTGTTATGTTCAATGTTAGACTAAACGAATACAAAATAATTGTTAATTAGTAGATTATTTTGTAACCATATTTCAACAACACTATCGTCGATGGTTTAATGATTAACTAAAATATAAATTAAAAACAACGTCACATAAACTAAGTGCGCAGATTAGGTTATTGTTTTTATTGCCTAATTAATCCTATAATCGCTGTTATAACTTTTGTACTTATATCTTTCCTAAGATCCAATCATAATCTTCTTCCGTATCATTCCTGCAAACTTGGTCTTAACGACTCTTCCCTCTGCACAAGCCACACGGAAGATTATATATTTGTGATTTCACGCACCTCCTTCCTTTGATGTCTCGTTAGTCGTTTTCCTTACGATGCCATTAGGTTCCATGCTAATAAATAGCCCTTATCATCATGCTTCCCTTCATTAATTCAACCAGCCTCGTTATTTAGCTATATAGAGCTTTAATTAAATGTTTTTCTCTTCTCTTTTCTTCTCTTCTTACTTATACTGTGATGCATTATGTTAGCCTAATTGATAGGCTGAGAGTTAACTTTATACGTTAAATGTTTTAAGATTAACAGAAACTTTTATTTTTATTTCTAACGCTGTTATGAAATTCTCTTATCTAATTCAACTATAACTAACTGTCAAAATAAATAGCTATATCTAACACTGATAATTTTGTAATATTATTATAATAATAATAAACAATTTTAGATTGAAATACAAAAAAAATCAATAACGTATTGTATGTCTAATTAATATTATATTATTATGAAATAATTTTCTTACAAAATTAACCTAGATGCACATGAGTTTATATTTAAAAAAAACTAGTTATTGTTGAAATCAAAGTAGGTACCTATCAATCAATTTATTTAATGTAATATTACGAATGTTATGGACGTTATGAGGTATCTATAGTCATAATATATAAATATATTATATAAGTATATATTATTATATACTATTGTGGAATGCCCATTGCTCGATAAATGAATTATGGTGTTATATCACTTACATATTATATTATGTTATATAGATGATACATTAAAATATAATATAATATGATCATAATATCTTAGAATATCTTAAATCAGCTAATTTTAATTAAATTACGAGTTTCAATAAAAAAAATAGTAATAAATAAAAACATGGCTTCGAACTTTATTTCTATACACCAACAAATTAATTTTAAAAAGAGCAAAATATATTTTTTGCTTGTTAGCTTATATATTTGCCAACAGTAATAGCAATTTAAACTTTAAAACCAGATGTTCCTATAACAGGCTTCAAATGTATAATTTATTCTTCATCGCCTACAAGTTTAGTGTTTATTTGTTTTATTTTTAAGTATATTATTTTCAATTATTTTCTAACTCCGTTTAACCTTTTTTTTATTTACTGATATTTTTTGTAACTCGAGTCTGGCGCGCTAGTGGCAGTTTACCGATTAATGGATAATATATTATAGTGATAAATTTTATATAGTTTGTAAGAACATTAGATTATATGCGTTTTTAATGACAGCCGCCTAGTCATTTTCCAGGAGGCCTAATCGTGTAATCGATAATTATTGGCATTCCGGCATTAATTGCGACTTGTATAATAGTGTAAATGTTTCCTCGTATTATGGGAAAGAAAATTACTACGTTTGTTATCTTATGGACATTTGTTATCTCAAAGAATGCCTTTGCTATTATAATAATATATTATCATGCATACGATTCCCTGTTATTACACAACATACTAATAGGTATGATTTATCACAAGTAATAAGAATGCGGCAAGGCACATGTGGAAAACATGAAACGTATAAATAAAAGACGACGACGATGAAGTTACTGTAGGTACTCCTCGTGGCTCGTTGTACAGTAAGAAGTTATTTAGTGAAACCGCAGCGCCCCTCGAGTAACTAAATAATATACTTAGTCTTAAGGTAATCGGGAAAAATTATTAACGACCAAAGACGTCAAAAATAATAATAATATTATTATTCATTTAACCGCGGAACCCGTCACTATACTTCCATTTGATTTCTACGCCTATAATAATATATTATATATTACTAAAAAGTAATAAGTCAAGGTTGCGGTGACCAAGGGACCTCTCGCATTACCATTACAATATCGTATCCAATGTACACTGCCCATATACGGCATTTCTTGACTGTTTCTATAACTAATTACTACCATGCTTCACGGCAACATTGGTAGCTATTTTTTAACGCAACCGTTTGATTGATCTTTTAGAACTGTTGGGTATATAACGCATACGTATTTTCTCATCATATCCTCTGGTGCCCACACTTGGTATATTGATATTTAAATTATTATTATAAATTATAATAAGTTTAAAACATATTATATCAAAAAGATTAATCATCGTGTAATGTGTATATAATATTATTATCTCGTAAGCATGTATCTCGAGTCCTATATTGCTATATAGGAGGCATCTGCTTATATTTGTCTCGAGTTGCAAAATATTTCATCAAATCAGATATTATTACTTTTCCCTCTTTTTACTGTTGATATGAATGCCAAAGAGGAATCTGCACCGGCCAAAAAACCAGAAGTTATCGATAAGACAGACTTTTTTTTTAGGATAGTGTTGACACTTGACACTCGACAGCGTTGTATTATATTATTATTACGACGTCCTACTGCGATGTCAATTAAAATAATTTTCACTGCGGTTTCAATCGACACTGCGGTTTGTCCTTTCAACAGCTTAAACAGACTTAGATAATTACGACGATAATATAATCCGCCCTTGACGACAGGCTCGGAACACGGAATCGTCACGATGTTGCAGTTAGCGCCATGTAGGTATATAACACTTATTATAATATAATATATATATATATAAATTATTTTATACGATACACAATGTTACAGAGTATTTATAAGTTTATGTGTAGATGATAAATAATGTTATCGTCCACAGCCGTGTTGTAACACGACGCATATTTTAATGCAGGTACTTTAAACAGCGTACGCATATTATAATAGTGAGTGCATACTGCATATCGTTTATAACAACGCCGCGATTACTAAATATAATATGAAATTGATACAGTGATCATTATACTCTAGTCTATAAATATATTTAATGAATATGAATTATGGATTATTATATTATTATTTTAATTATTATATTTACCTTAAGGCAGCCGCACCAGCCCTTTCTTCCCCGTACGCTGGGCGTAGGCATCATTCCCGATAGTCTCTCCGCCAAACCCGCCATAGAGCGGGGTACAGTCTGAAACGCGAATAAAAAAAATGTTTTCTGTTAAAATAATAATATGATAATTTATTGGATAAGGATAACACAGCAGTACAATATTATAGTCTATTATTATACATTATGTACCATAGGAGGACCTTTCCCTCAATCCCTCCCGTCCATTTCATGACACCAAAACGATGTGAGCCAATTGTTATGGTAGGTATACCTAGACACCGGCTAGCACCTACATTAATGCTAATCAAACATAATAACATTGTAATACAATAATTTTCATTTTTAAATTCTGATAAACCCGATTACTATAGTCAGCTATCTATTTTTTAGATATAACATTATCTGTGCTTAAGTGTTGGCTTTTATTCGATATTTTAATTTTAAAGCAAGATATGAGCATTTTTAATTTTTGATATTTCACATACCCATATCTTGCTTGAAAATGAAAATTTCGAAAAATCGGCAACGCTTAACCACAGATAATGTTCTCACCTAAAAGTTGTATAATATGTCAATTCACTCTAGTATCAAAACTAACAGCACACTATTGAAACTAGAGAACGACAATTTTCTATTTCGTGCGTGTGTAAGACGGAGACAACAAATGTATGGGTAGCGTTCTTTAATACTGTAAATTCATAATGCAGTTGGTTCGGCAGATACTATATAAAAGTAGTAAGTACTTATAATATCAATCATAATAAACCACTTGATTTATTTTACTCAATTAATTGGGTTCGATATCAGCTATCGTACCTACGTCCTACATGATTATAAATATATACAGCAATTAAATAAGAATTATAATAATATGCTCGCATTTTTATAATCGAATTCAACCATCCTGTTGCAGCAGCTGCTGTGCTTAACAATTGAAAATGTCATGTATACTGTATATTACACTACCACTACCATCTAACCACACATAAAGCTTATAGAATAATATACCTATTATTGATAGGAACGATGCATGAATGAAAGGAATATACCTAATATTAAAATATTATATTATTCCGTTTGAACATAGATCATTCGATCAATAAGTATAAACTGTCATATCAAGCATGTGCGAATTTAGCACAAATAGGGAGAGAGAGGGAGAGAGAAAGAAAAGCGACAACGAAGATTATATTATAATAATATAATGTATAGAAATAGTAATAATAATAGTAAACATATTTTCATGTTACCTATTGACAATATTCGTCAAGTATGTGCACCCTCCCCCCCACTTTTCTTTTAATTACGCATTTACTCAAATTCTAACTGTTATAATTTTTTAATATACATAAGTACTTTAGTACTTATATAGACTATATTTTGAAATAGACAGGTACTAGGTAAATAGGTATTTATAGATGTTTTTCATTTAAGGAGAGTATAAATACAACCACCCTTTTTTACCGTACGTTGCTAATCAGATACTTTGTATGAAAACGTTGGTGTACACTGTACATGTACTTATAGAAATCAAAATTCAAAATATATTTATGGTTTTTGAGTTACTAAACTTTTTGTACTAAATAATATAATAATACCTAGTCCATAAATACAAGTCTAAAGATTTTTTTATTGTTGATTTTAAAATTATAATCATACTTATAATCAACTTTTTAATGTAACAAAACTATTCAAGGAGTAAGGACACTAACTCTACGGTAATTTATCATATTGTGCATAGTACATACATTTTAATAGCACAGAAGTCGAAATTATCTTTTAAAAAAATCAATTTACAGTAAAATAAAGGTTGTTGTCATTCTCATTTTTTTCACTACATATTGTCTACATATGGAACAATCCTTAAATGGAATACAAAATCTAAGCATGGTCCTCAAGTATACGTTTAAAAATAACAAGTCAGAATTTCAATAACTTAAAATGCATGATTAAATGATATAAGGTGTGAGGATACTTGGTGGATCATTTCAAGGTATATAGGTACCTAATATACATATGTATAGACTATAGGATGGAATTAAAGCACGTTATTACACATACATCTGCAGCTGCAATGATAATAGTATGTATATTATATACGTCTGTGGCGAATCCTGAGTTGGATTTCGTAGGGACAAAGCTTTATTACAAACTTTACTAGGATCTCCAGTCTCTCCCCTAGACATTATTCAAATATAACATTACCCACATAGATCTGAATAAAATGAATTAAGGTAATAATAAAAAATTAAGGAAGCATAGCAATGATGATACGTATATACAGGGGTGATTTTTCGGATCCGCCACTGCAGAAATACGCCGTGTGTTTAATTATAGGTATAGGTACCTGCAGCTACGGTGTTCGAATTTAATCCAAGTGCTTTTGGCCTTCGGGTTTTAGCCGCCCGCTAATCGAATTATATTACTTCTATTATATACCGAGCAGCTCTAACATTATATAATATAGGTAGTCCATCTAATTTCTCCACCATAGAACGATTTATACATTCGGAGATAGAAAAAAAACACACCGTGATGAATATAACGTCATTCCCGTTGATGTTTTTTTTACTCTCTCACTTAATTTTTTCTCCGGCCGTATAAATCACGCGTAGCCAACGCGCGTATAATATACGAAGAAGTCGATCATCACCGCCGTCGTCCAAGTCGTCGACTGTACCTATCATCTAGTATACAATATTAGACATGAACCACGCGCCGGTTTTCACTTTCAAAGAATGCAGCCTTGCCACCACAGACAGCAAGTACACAATATTATATATAAGTAGCAGCCCGCAGAACATAGTAATATAAGTATATACGTATATACGTACGCATATATCAAACGTACAGACCGCGACGGCCATACGATTGACGTCCATCGTCGTCGTTTCGACAAAAGTACAAAACGACAAGATTCGTTAAAAAGAAAAAATCCAAAAAACGAAACCGATCAATTGTTGTTATACCGCACCGTCGCGGAGGGGCGGTGGGGAGGCGTCGAGATGTGGGTAACCTTGCACGGACGATGTTTTTCCGTCTTCACTGCGCGCGCGACTTATCGTCCGAAACAACAATACTACCTTTATCTGGGTACCTACCTACTATAAAAAAATAATAATAATACCTATACGACGACTCGGAGCGTTTTCATCTAGGTGTATGCTATTGACGGCGAGATAGATATTAGTTATAATTTTTTTCTTTCTTTTGCATAATGCGACGATTAAACAGGCGCTCCGCACGTGATCGATAGACCGACCGCGGGTGATCGCATAATATTATGCGCGTATATTATTATACCACGGTATACGAGAATATAATATTATTATTATTATATTCGTACACGGGTTGCGGGCGGTGGCCGCCGTTATTGACCTCCAGACGCCAAGCGGAAACACGTTGCGCCAAATTTGTTTATATTATAATATTATATTAATATATAATATTATTAATATTATTATTACTATTATTATTTATACCGGGAAGTATAATGTGCGAAGGAATGTGAAAGTATATAGGTATAGGTAATATAATAATGTGAAGTCTAAACGCCGTGCAAGTTGATGCAACAAGCTTAATATTATAATATCTGTTTTCTAACCTGCGACTACGACAACAGTGGTATAAAAGATAATATTTGCATAACAGTGGATTGCGGTATAGGCACGTGGCGTTTGACAAATACATGGAAACCGAATACGCCTAAGTTTTACGCGCGTTTATGTGTTTACGACAAGTGACAACTCTCTGCAGTGTGTGTAATATAATAAATAATAATATATAATGTGTTGAGACGTATTTTCCATACGAGTAAATGGATACGCCGTGTGCGTGTAAGTATTATGTATTATTATTACCTATTCTGTAATAAACGAAATAAAATCGGCAATCGGTATTTTATAGAACAAGAATCGTCGAAAAAATAAATTGTTTTTGTAACGCGTGGAATATAATATCAAGTATTGAGAAACGAGACGTAGTGGTCTTATACTATATTCAGGAACTACGGTCCATATTAATATTATATAAGTGTCACAGCAAACATTTTTTATTACCAAAAATATACTTTTTATAATAACATTTTATCACTTTAATAGGTGCGCACTGTGCATACTAATTTGGTAGTAGACCTACTTGTATTTTTTTATTTTTTTTTTAACGCGAAACAACTTATAAATTATTGTCATAAATAATGTACGTCATATAACCAGCAGCTAAGTACATTTTATTTGAACAATAATCCACAATAAATAAATTTGATAAATTTAATAAATCTAATATTGAATATAATATTATTAAAATATGCATTATTTGCCCGCAGGTCAGCCGTCAGCGCGTGTTCAACTGGTATAAATTCAACTGGTATTGTTTTGAACGATGCTCAGCCGTACTATATTTGGAAGACTCGTATCGATATTTTGTTTTGAATTTGAAAAAAAAATGAACGTCATTTCATGCGCTGACCCACTTGGTGTAAACTATTTTATTTATCAAACCGATACACGTGTGAACATACTTACTCATATAACACTGCAGCACGTAGGGTTTTTGGAATTAAATGGGCCGGGTAGGTATTTAAAGAGGAAAAGCATGTCAATTCGTCGAAAGACTAGAATACTTGTCACGTATTTTTACACTTTACTAGGCCAATTGTTGATTTTGTACTTTTGACTTATATTTAACTCGAACAATAAAAATAATATATTCTGAACGTTACAGGATAACGTCTAAAATATTAAATATAATGTATTATAATATTATGTTAAAAATATCCTCATTTAAGAAACTACGTCCATTATTACAATACATGTATATATTATATGTAAGTTTTACACATTTATTACTATATCATACGCACGCGGAATACAGAATGGCAGCAGCAGTACAGCTGGTATTGAAAGCAAACAGGACCAGACACATTTGAGTCGTAGAAAATAATAAGTCTTAATTGCAAATTTTCGTAAGCGAATAAAAAAACGGAAAAAACTAAAAATCGAGCAGTGATCAATTAATATAAAATTGTATAATGTTTTATATTAAAATCATAATGATATTCAATTCAGTCGTCATATTGAAAATCTCAATATTTAAAGTTCGATCGTTACAAAAAAAAAAAAAAAGGAATTAAAAATATTATATGCACTGGAGGAGAGCAATCGGTCTTCCTACGCTTAATTATTATATGATATTTTTATCATTTCCAGTAAAACTATATATTATAAAGGTATGTAAATAATATAATAGTGATGTTAAAAATTGAGCAATACAATTGCAGCAAATACAAAAGCAGTGTGCTTTGCGTATAGGTAATTATTTAAACATAAAACTAACATCATATTTTTATACTCTTTACCGTATAAAACCAAAGGAAAATATATTATCAATGCAAAATTCACTGCATAAACGAAAATACTTCTATATAGAGCGAACGACATTCCTAGAAAATTTCAGTCAAAAGGCAAACCTCAATAAGCTTTTACGATTTCCTATAGATTTATTATTTCGATTTGAAATTGTAATGGAAGTTGTTATAGGAGGTATTGCCAAGAACAATAAATACCTATGTGGCTTACCTTGATCATTTCACATAGCACGTATATACTTGACAAGGGTTTCTTATATGTTAAAGACAGTGAATTATTTCCGTAAATTATATATTTATTAAAGCTATACCTATACAACATATAGAACATAATAGACACATGAAATATTACATAGTACAGAACAGCTAAAATATAATTATATTGCAATACCTATACTATATAAAGTGTACGCTCAAACAATAATAGCCGAATACTAGCTGTGTTTAATGTGGTACACGTATATTACAAAAAAAAAAAATGTTTTAACTGGAAATTAATAGTTTGATACCTATTCGATTTCAATGTGCTGCAAAAAAAAAATATCGAACGCAAAATAAATGTACTATACTTGTGTTTGTACCAAATTCAATGTACGAAATGGTAAACCGGAATTATTAAAAATGTATAAAAAAAATTGACCACAGTACCTATAATAATATATCCATGTAATTAGTTCGATATCATCTGTATTATTGTTACACATGCAGAAAATTAACATTGTTGAAACACAAATCGAAGGTCAAGCGTATACACTAGCTTTCCTGTTGAAAAAAAAAATATTTGCAACACTTTTATAAAATAAATATAATTCGATACGAATTGTTTTTAAATTCCATTAACGGTTTAGACAGTTTTTCGTATGGCTAATTAGCAAAACGAGACACCATAGAGATATTATTATTATTACTATAAGGTAGGTAGGTACCTATAATAAGGGAGAATATCCAAAACAAAAAATGTTCGCTTTCACCAGCAAAAAAAAAAAATAATAAATGAGTTACGCTTCTTCGTCGCACTTATACCTATATAGTTCCTATACATAAATACTTGCCGACGCCACGAGAAATATAAAAAACAACAGATGTTCAAAACATCGGAAGCCCGTGTTGTGTGGGTACCCAGCTCGACGACGCGGGCCTAGCATAGTGTATAGATAAAGGTACATAATTATTAATTATGTCATGGGAGTTTGTTTATTTTTAGTTTTTCGGTATACCTAACACGATTTTGAGAGCGTCAATGTACGATAGTCGATAGTATAGACGGAACACCTCGATAATTGCAGTGTCCGAAACACTATCGCCGACCACAGTTACTGTACTGGTACTGAACCACGCTATCTATTATGACGTCGTATCATTGAAGATTATACCATTGGTGGTGTATAATAATTAATAGGTTTAAGTCCTGCAACATTTTCCGATGACATTAAAACCGTATCCGCGTCCGTGTGGGAAACTCTCACTCATATTATTTACTACCATCGATCACACATTCACACATTGTTTGGGTCATATACATTATACATATATGATAATATACATATCTGCAGAGGTACTATAATTTGGGGAAAATCTTTATTGCAGTCTTATAGTACAATATAATATAACTAAGGGGACCTAATTCCCACCAAATATACAAATTTAGGGTAGGGTCCCTACTTTATTATACGGTTTTAAAGGCTTGCCTGGAATGTTTTTGTATATTAATATACAATATATTATACAGTTTATTACGCGTTCATAAATGTTTTGATGGGAACTCGGGACCAAAGCCTCCTCCACCTCATAAATGTCGACTCTTGTTGTCGTAGGTACAATGACTTAAAATCGTCCATTCCCATGGCTAACCTTCGGGCAAAGATGTTCCGGGTCATCGTCGTCGGTACATAACATATAAACAATAATAATATTAATATAATATTGTATGACGTGTACAATAATACTTTAATGGTCTTCAAAGCAGTATATATATCTATATACCTAGGTACCTATAAGAGTTCGGGAAATGTATATTAATTTATATCCGTGTCAAAGTACACACCGGAATATCAATTAAACGTCGTTTTTTCTCGAATTTTCGGCCGTGCCGTTTTATTAGTATTCGGTTAACCGCTTCAGCACGCGCGCGTATACTGATTACAATAATATTATTATTATCATTTCGTCAGTTTGTTTCCGTCGGGGCCCCGTGATCGAGTAATATTTTCTCTTTAACGTACATAACGCCCACGTTATTATGTATATTATTATAATATAGTACCTACACGGAGCTACTGCTATATAGACGTCAACAATACAATTATTATTATAATAACGGCAATATCGAATGGGGTTTAAATTGTTAGATTTTTTTCTGGGCGGCAATTTTCGGTTCGAGAATTTTTTTTTTACATTTTTTAATTCTTTTTTTTTCGCTACGATTTTCTTTATCGTTACAATTTTAATCACTGTCGTCACGACGATTTGTACGGTCCATTACAATAAGCGCCAAACGCTGTACCTATATATGTATAGGTACGCCTATCCTACCACGACGATTGCGGTATTCTATAAAATAAACGGTATAGCAGTAGACTTATTACAGGGTATATATACATGGTGATTCACCAAGCAGGCCCCGTTTTATCCATTAATTCAATTTAATAATATTATACATCTCTTAAAATTCTAGTTTCCGAAATATTTAATTAAGCTGAAACCTGAATGACTGTAATTATAATTGAACACCAATATGTTTTACACCATTCAAGAACATTCCTATGACAATTCAAACTTCTGAAAATATGGTACAAATTGAAATAAAAACACAATTGGTTAGAAAATATATTTCAAAAATCTGTTTCAACATATTTAAGTACAATTTTTCGTGATTACTTTAATACTAAAACATTATGGTTGATTTTTTCTACTGTGACGACGGCCTCTTAACAATCCTTTTTTTTCCGAAATTGTTACTCAAATGATTTTTTTGAAAATGTCGACGAGTCTAATCAAAATCCGAATCAGTAGTTATTAAACTTTGTGTAATAATAATGTACTTGATAATTGGTTTTACAAAAAAATAAAAGTTGTAGGTAGGTAGGTACTTATAACTATATTAAAATTAAAATTTTAATAAATTCATCTTGATTATTTATTTGCTGAATTTCGATTTAGAAACATAAACATTTTCAAAAAAATCTGTTTCTTGATAAATTACAATAAAAAAGGGTTGTTCACTTTAAAAAATAACAGTTTATATCGCCACTGAACACTCTTTAAATATCATAAAAATTCAAGTGATTGAAAATATAGTCCTTACACCTACTTAAAAATGCTAAAAATCAATATATTTTTAATAAATGCATTATCAAAGGAAAAACGGGGATGCTTGCTGAATCACTCTGTATATACACATAATAGTCTTCTGGTCACTAGGTTAACGGTTCACCGAATAGCTTAATTGGATGATTGGAAAACCTGATTGCTAGCGTATCTTCGCAATTTTTCCTTATACGTTTTATTTTCGCTCCGATTAAAACAATAATGGACATCGTTAATACATAACTATTATTATTAAATTACATTATTGGTCTTCCGCCAGATGACTAATATTCTCCGGAAGTCGAAGTAAGTAATAAGAAGCGTAGGTACATCACTATTTTAATATACTTGAGTGTTTATTTTGTCCTCGGAAAATATAATAACTAATAAGTAATTTATAATAGGTAGGTATATTATTATTTATTAAAACGATGTCAAGCGACGAACACGCACATCATAATATTATAATATTTATACCTTACAAATTACGACAAAAACCACAAAGCCCAATATTTGTTTAAATATATAATCATTCAATATTGTAATATGTCTATGATAATCATGAATTCATATTATAATAATTTATATTATATTTTAATGAACAAGGTAAGTGCCTACCCAAGACATTTTGAACTGCAATAGTACTAGATTTTTTATATACACGTTGCTAAGTGTCTTGCCTTGGAGACTATAAAAACAGTCAGTATGATGACAATTATTAGATACTGTACATCAGCTCTAATAGAAAGAAATACTTTTTTTTTCGTATGCTATATTGCTATCAGTGAGTAATTTGAAAATATAATATAATCATAGTGTCATTTAAAAGTCATTATTTACTGACTGTTTTCTATAATTTACACATACTATGACAAAATAATTAAACGATATGGTTTAATAGCTCTGTCGGATAACAGGCACAGTTTTTGAGTTTTATTTTAGAAAACGATTAGCGATTTTTTGAAAAATGATCCCACCGCCCACGCTACCCATAATACATTCTCAACAAGAGAAATATCAGATTAAAAAAAAAAAAAGATTTACATATTAACTTACTATTATTAATTAATATAATCTGGATTTACCAACCATTTAATTTATCACACTAAATGTAAATTACTGATGGAACTGTAGTTCTAGAAAATATTAATATTTTTATGACAAAAACAATTAATTTCATCTAAATAATCGTACAAAATAAGATTAAAAATAACAATGAAGTTCCATCATCACTGCAAGATAGTTCCTTCTGACAAGACTTCGGTAAACGTAAAATCCATCATGCTTACATCACATATTGTGCAATACATAAGAAAAATCAATGAGAAAAAATTCAGTAGGTTGAATTTAATCGTAGACCAAAATTGGTATTATAGGTAGCTTATAAACAATTAATACATAATATTATAATGTTCGATGTTCATAAACCATAGTGCATATTTTATATTTGATTTCAAACTAACATTCTAGCGTGTATAATTGGTAAGTATAAATTAGTTATAAGTAGTTATTAATCCCTTTCGCTTCCATTTAACATAATTTTCTTTCTTTCTTATTATACTAAATCACGTAATAAAATCTACTTAATATTCATAGTAATAATAAATTATTAAATAGGTACCTATACCAAAAGAAAAAGTTTAAATCATTTTTGAATCGAAATGATAAAATCACTAGGTAGGTACTTACATAAATAATAATTTTTAGCTCATTTGACTAAAATAATCAGTGTAAATATTGCGTACACTGAAAACAAAATAAATTACAATCGGTAACATATCCGAATGATGTATTAAGTTAAAGTTATTATAAGTAGGTGCCTATAGGTAAATAACTATAGTTAATTGAATAAATAGTAACGGTGTCAAGTATTAATAATATGAAATATGTATTTATTTAATATATATTATAATATATGCAATGAAACGTCAGAAACAATAATTCATTGGTTGTTTGAAAAATGCTGATATTAGTATACACTAACAGGTTATTCAACAGAAATTAAATATTCTAAATTCATACATGTGGAAGCTTATTGAAAAAAAGCGACTATACTTAGATAATAAAAATATACATTATTTTTAAATATCTAAATTAGAAACAAATTGATCATCCGGAAATGGATTCTATTAGTCGTTTCCAACTATTATAATTTTTATGACAATTCAAATTTTCAATCACACAATTCATGATGTCCGCATATTATAGTAACTACTAACTAGTAACTATAATCTATATACCAGTGTTTCGCAACCTATGTCACAAAATATTTATGATGGGTCGCGATGTCCGTAGACTAGTAAGGAAACTATCTTAATTATATATGTATATAAAAAAAAAAAAAAAATTATGAAAATATTTTTAGACGTACATTCGGTGAAATAAAAATTGTTTTGTTATATTTTATTTGATATTTCTACGGCTCTGCGTATAGTAAAATGTGAATTATAACTATAGTATTGTAGGACGTAGATCTTATATAAATATATAAATAGGATAATAAATAATAAGAATATAAATATTTTTTTATAACTTTGGTATTATTTTATTACGATTATGGATAATTTTATTATCATACGGGTTTATTTTTTTGTATACGATTTTGATTTTGAAATAGGTATTTTAAAAATAATCTTTATACTTAACATACCTAATACATACTATATTATGGCATACTAAATAATAATTTTTTTTTATTGGGGATCGGGTACCAAACAAAGTGTACATTTTTGGGTCACCATCATGACAAAAATGTTATTTATATAATAAATAAACGGCCCCCGGCTAAATAGTAAATAAGCCAAGAAAACTATTTTCAAAAAAAAAAATCGATCGTACGTATTTTTAATTTTATAATTTATTGTTTTACATAATTAATGCTTTTTTTAATATATAATTAACATATATAATATTAATAGACATAATTTTGTATATCAAATGAGGTGTTAATTTTATTTCGAATTGTACTATTTGGTTAAATATATAATAATATGCACAATAGGTAATACAATGTAGATACATATAATTTTGAAGGACCGCGACAACTTCCGGAATTCCTGATGTGGTCCTACAAAAATATCGATTGGGAAAAGTGTAACTACCGTACTACTGTCGTAGCTAGTATTAAAAATATATCATGTATGTATATTGTATTATTTTTGTTACCTTAAGTGCAAAATCACGAAATACGCCGAGAAGTGAAACAGGCCGATTTTTAAGAGTCAATGACTGGGATTATGATTATGATTATTAATAGTTCTGAGTGATTTTATAAATTCCATCATATACGTAACACACAGGAATATTGACTTCATAATATTGACCGAGGCAGTTTTATAGCGTCAAAAACGTTTTACGATGGTCAAAAAAATATATACATCGAATGAAAGTCGTATCGGTGTAATTATTTCTGCTTTACTACCGGTAGTATAATACATACATAAATATTTATACCATAATACCTATTACCTACCTTTACTTTATTACACTACTATAAGTATTATACATAAATAATATTATTATATTATTTGCTTTTTAAACTGCGAAATCCATGTATAGATAAATATTATCACTATCGTAAAATGGTGTTATCGATGACTGTGTTTTTCCTGGCTCGATGTAAAAATAATGCTTATAGACGTCACCGATGATTTTAGAGATTCACTTGTCGTTCAGTTTGAGTAATCAGAAATAATAAATACATATACAAATTATATTATATTATTAGTTATTATGTATACCGATGTTAGATACCTATAGGCTATAGGATTAGTCAAAGTAGGTGATCGGATATCGTGTCAGATTAATTTAATTATGGGAGGAGGGGACTAGGGGAGAGACAAAAATCCTATAGAAACAAAAGACTACCGTATCGCGAAAAAATATTATTATACGTAGCAATAAAAACCAAACGGAACACCACGGAAACCAATAAAATCGTATACGATACACGTTGGCACTCGAGTAGTCCACTGACTAAAACACATAACTCGCGATATATATATAATACAAGATACACATATATTATATTTTAAAGCGATTCTATTACTGAAAAAAACGGCACTACCACACACGTCGAGATAGTATTATTAGTATTTCTCTTTTCCGGTGTGATGTGCAAACAACAGTATATTATAGTACCGACAGTATAATGGTGTAATAATATATTATTATAATTTTTTGTCAGTGGCGTCAGTACGAAACTAATATTGGCGGGTGGTCGTCTTTAACGGTCAACTCCCTTTAAATTATTTATTGTTGACGATTCCTTTATATTTTATAGGCTCTAAGGCGAGTCTGGTTACATACAACTTGTGTGTCCCCGGTAACACAAATTATGTTCTGAGATATCTGCAACCGATCATAATCATTACCAAAATACCAACACAAATATGCTATTTCGATGCGATCTACGACAGCAAGAATCAACAAGTCCAGCATAGTAAATACCTCCGATTATTACTAAATGCTACATTATTTATTTGATAACATGCGAGATTCCCCCTTCCACAGATGACTCGGGCTTTTGCGCATTTAATGTGGCCAGGATCCACACGTAGTATCGTGCAATTTTTCGTTCGGCGGAGCGTAACTGCGCGATTGTCGTCGAGGCATGCCGAACTATAGGAATATACCTAGGTAGACAACAACGCTTACCATTTTGATCAGCTTCATCTGTGTGTCTTAAGATCGTCGCCGGGCAGAGTGCATCGGGCGCGTAACACGCGCGTCTACAGGATTCACCCGATGGAAAACGGTCGATGAAATTCGTGCGGTACCAAATATTATATTATTATGTGAGCATATAGACTAGATGAAAAAAAAAATAAATATAATATTATGTTCGAGCGTTATTGTTTTTGTTTAAATTAAACGCGAGCACGCGAAACTGTCTCTGTCGCCGAACGATATCAAAACGGAACTGTACGTCTTCTCAGTCGTCGCGATAATGTGCCGGTAATCATAACCGGTTGGGCATGCCACGCTCGACTGACTGCGATAGACGATAGTGCGATCGGTTTGCGGTTCGGCAGACGGCGTCGGCGGTGGTTACACGCGTTCCGAGACACGCGCAAGCCGTCTGCCGTCAGTTTTTTTACCATCCAGTCGTACCTGTCCGCCCGCAATCTAGCGGATGCCTCGCACGTAAACGTGAAATGTGTGTTATCGTGTTATTATACCAATTGATTAGTACACTATTTCTGAGCGATGGTAATTTTACAACGCACGTCTCATTATGCCCATCTGGTCGCCACGCACACGATATTGAAATAATTACACAATATATCATTATATAAAATATATAGCCGAATTACCCGACCTAGCCCGGGAAAAAAAATATGAGCAACATATTATAAAATGTGGCACTCACTCGGTGTTATTTTAGTTTTCAGCGTAACTCAGTTCACGTGCATGATATAGGTGTCAGCGTGTACCCCGCTTTGTGCACAAATCCAGTCCACCCGCGGTATTCAACGCTTGTGTACATAATAGGCTTAAGTACAACAACTTCAAGAGCTAATCGGTGTGGGTGTGGGTCTGCGCGACAAAATGAAAAATTTTAAAATAATATTAAAATGTACAATTTTTTTTTTAAATCAGTTCAGTAGTTACTGAGTATAGCTATACGACGTATTTTTAATGCCTTTTATGTATAGAACACATAGACTATAAAGATAGATAGCCATATAGGTATATATTGGTATTATAAGTACCACGCAATAGCGTAAATAGAGGACTTTCGGGGATTACGACTGCATCGGGGTCCAGGAGTTTCCTAAGAGGAATGTCCTTCCAGAATACCGAGTTTAAACTGAATTGAAAAGTAGCGCTTTTGAATTTCACATCTGCAGGACCGAAATTTTGTATTTACGTCAATCGTACGGAAATTACTATTCAAAATACAATATATTTATTTGCAAACATTTTATATTAGGTATACTATTTAAAAAAAGGAATTGTATGATAAACAAACATGAATGTTATACTTTCGTCTATATAGGTTCTATATAGGTTATTTATTCAGTAAATATCATGATTGGATTGTGATCTATGAAAAATGGACGCCCCTCCCCCCCGAATGGGACAATTCCTCCCCAGACAAAAAATTGAGAATAAAAATATTAAGCAATAATATACAAATTACAAATGCAAATAAATAAATGTAAGTATTGTTTAAGAATATGTTCAATAAATAATTATTAAATTAATATAATATAAAATACATAATTCAATAATACTTCCACATAACTTTGGTTTATAAACCATTACACATTTAATTGGGTAATAAATCCATAACGTGAATCACGATAGATGCTGATATGATGATCGTAATTTCGGGTAAAACAGAAGAACCTATTTTACAACGTATTATATTATGTGTAAAAAAATATATATTGATTCAGGGGGGAAGGCACGGAGGGGAAACGTCCAAATACCGAAATATGTAGAAGAATCTTGATCAAACTATATAGTCAAAGGAAATTATTTATTTTGTTAGCTGTTTAAGCAGTGGTTTGTTGACTTTCCAACTTTTTTGATTTTATCCCTCTAACTTCTAAATTCTAAAAATGTCATAAGTAAAGTAACAGTTAAAAAAATGAAATATTTACATTTTTGGAGAGTTGAATTCAAAAAAATCTGGGAAAATCAATTTTAAGTAGATTTGACGAAACATTTAAATGTGTTCAGTTTTCTTATCGGTTCACTAGATAAATCGGTACATTGAAATGAAAACACCGTTTTAAAGTTGAAACCATTCCATGATAGTATTAAACAAAGGCAGAAAACCACCGCTTTCGGACCCTTAAAATACTATAATTATTAAATAGTTAAGTAGTTATAATTTTTGTAGGGCCAGTTTTGCTTGATGGAATTATAATATAATGGTTAATGCCATTATTCCACTAATCACTGATCTCAGTTCATCTAATGGCTAATACTATTAAAATATTACTATTAAATCATAATAGTTTTTACTCAATCAATTATTGTACAGATATATAATTTTCAAAAGTTAAAAAATGATTAAAAAAATATAGGCACTTTTGTATTAATTATGAATTTGTATATAATATAGATAATATAGTCTGTACAGATACCTACGATCTGAATCAGGGACTGGAACCGTACTTGACCGGTTTTGGACCGAAACCGGAACCCTTAAATACATTTTTTTAGGAACCAAAACCGAAACCTATATTTTGATGTGGAGGGTTTTACGATTTTTTCGGTTCCAAAATCCAATAGATATTTTATCTATGGTGTAAGTAATAACTAATTATTAGTAATAATAAATAATTATAGAATAATTGTAAACCTATAAAAGTTTATCAATGCTAAGAAATAAGAATATTATTATGTGTACAAGTACAACAGAATTTTCATAAAAGAAATACCAAAAATCCAAATTCTAATTTCCATGTAATCGATATCAATATTATTATTGAATCGCAATTCGCAATAGCTGATGTAGAATTTCTGAAAATAATAGCAATTTGGACGTTTATAAGTGATTCAGAATTCAGAGTAAGTTGTCATCCTAATGCGGGTATCGTTAACTCTTTATTCTATACCATGCTCTGTACGACAATTCTACTGTACCTACTACTAAACTGTTTTTCCGTCTTCATTAGCGCGGTATATTATATTGTTTAAATTTATATTTTTATATATAAGTTATAAATTATTATATCAAACTGAAACATGGGTCACCCAAGTGTGTTAAAAATTCATTACTATTTTTTTTTTAATAATAATTTTATATTTTTTTTAAATATTAAAATATATTTATTTATTTTAATTTATTATTTTATAATAATTTATTTTCTTATAATATTACCTAAATTCTGAAATAGTCACACTCAATTACAAATACCTGTCACTAAAAAGAGGTTATTAATATTATGTTAATTTTTTTATATAGTACTTTATTGGTAAAAAAAAAAAGTCAAATAATAAGGGTTAAAACCGGTATTAACCGAAACAGAAACCGAAACCGAAATTCGATATTTTTAAAAACCGAAACCAGAACCAAAACCAAAATTTTAGGTTTTTGAGAACCGAAACCTAAACCCAAACCGAAAAAATCATAAAGGTTCCAGTCCCTGATCTGAATGCAGCAACTACAGTGTCACCATGACACCATATTATAACGTTGCTTCGTGCTTGCCAGTCACCCTCAATATATAATAATATTATTAAATATAATCACTTATCAGTATTATACGGCGAGTACCTATAATATCATAGGTAACAATAAATATTACAGTACCTATATATATTTAATTGATATTAATTGTATAACGCTGCAAAGGATTTGAAATAAATACATTGTTATTTTATTCCTGAAATTGTTGATATTGTAATTATATGATATAAGTTATGATATCGACACGAGACATGATAGATACTAATTATAGCTTCTATTAGGTACCTATATTGGATGATGTTTGTGGTGCTAGATCTTGAAGTGCGCATGTGTTGCATGTAAGATCGCATTTTTTCACAATAAGAGCGTATGTGATAATAGATGAAGAGTTACTACAGGTAAAAATATTCAACTCTATAGAATTTAAGTTAACAAAAAACAAGTTATCAACTTATCGGTTGTGAAATTTTTATTATTTGCAGTACACTTATTGTTTCGTTGAATCGAAAATTATTATGAAACCAATTTCGTTTTTATAAACACGAATTCTATAAAAAGTTGACAAATTATACGTATTAGTTAAATCTCCATAATATACGTTACAGGTTACCAAATTGTCATCACTAAAATAGTCTCCACAACCAATAAAATGATTTCCTTGCAAAAGGTTACAATATAATCACAATTTAATGACATAACAACAAAATCGTGATATAAGAAAAAGCAGATGGGTGTGATAATTAAGTGTTTAATTTATTAAGGATTTTTTACTACAGTTGTCTCGGAAATCGAATTACTTTCTCCATTACTCGAAGAACTGTATATTTAATGGTAATTTAAATTTGTAATTGTTTATATACATTTTATTTATTTATTTATTGTAGGTATGACATTACACACATTATTATATATATCATGAGCACACAACTAGTACAAGTATTCAGTAAGACTATAAGTAAGAGTTAGGATTATCAAATTCAAAACAAATACTTACACTATTATAACACTATTATTTTAATATTTGAATACAATTTCAGCAATGTATTATAAAAATAATTGAAATTGTTAAGTAACTTATAAGCTATGTAATATGTATCCAAAAATTTAAATTGTAAGCGTATGCAGTCTATACATTATTCAATTATAGAAACAAAAATAAATTAGAATTTATTTCACTTTAATTAACTTGAGTTCTATCCGATCGATTTATGTCCAAAACACAGTATTTCTAAATCTATTTAGGTATATAAAATATTTTCAAATTTAATTTTGGTACTTGCAGCGTACTTACATTTTGAAACTATTATGAAATATCTGTTCAAAAATGCTATTAAAATTGTATTAATTTACATGATATAGGTATAGAAATAACATTTTTTTCCTTTATAGACTTAAAAATATTTAAGATTTAATCATAAAATAATTGCTAGGTATATACAGTATAGAATTTTTCAAATTGTTATTTAATTTCAAGACATCTCCTGTAGGATTCTATATGTCTTAATGCCGCGGTAAAAATGCCACATATATAAACAAATTGCACGTAGGATTATATATCAAAATAATATAATACGTGAACATACCAACATTACGCCATGCAGATAAACGGCAATAAATTATTAAGTTAATTAAATAAATAAAAATTAAATTATTAAGTATTTTTTGAGTATTATCGATATTTTTTTTTTAGATACTCGCACAGTTCACAGATTATAATATAGTGAACAGTACGAGTTATATTATACTATTTGTAAAAGCAATGTGTATACTGCAGAATGCAGATACAGTATATTATATTGTTGTGACTACAGTGTGCTAGTACCTATGCGTGTAATGGATTTCGAGTAATATAATATAACTAATCAAAAAAAGGGGGTTAGTCGTTAAGCCGTCGCATTGCATAATACATATATTTACGAAAAACGACTGAGACAATCTGTCAGCATATATTATATATTACAAAGTATTAATTGTATTTTATCATAGAGGTGTGTCTATTTTACATTTTTAAGGATACTTATTTGTATTATAATTTAATTAAATTACTAGCAAATATAATTATTTATTTTTCTATTAGGAGTACCCTTATAAGGTAGATTAAACTTAAAAATTTCATTGAGTAATAATAAACGTAATGTTGAAAAAATTTATATTTTTTGAATTATAGGTACATAAATAAAACAAAAATATTACAATAGGAAAAAATCTTTATTTTTCGTCGTAATTTGAACTTTAAATGTCTACAAAAAAAAATTATAGGTACCTACAAAAACTTGATGTTTTGAACTCTGTAGGAATAACTTATAAGATACCTTGTAAATATTACATTTTCAAGTCTTTGTATTAAAACTTTATATTTTATGATTATTATGAATTACAAATTTAAGTACAAAATAATGTGAACATTTTCGTAATTTTGTCAAAAGTATTAAAATAGTCGGTCATATATATTTTGATATAGTTTTAAATGTCTATAGGAACAATTTATGAGGAACCTTGTATACAATTTTTAAGATTTTTGACCGAGAAAAATAAAAACTAATATTTTAATGTCTATATATTACATTGCCTAAAATTTGTCTCAATATTTTTAACATTTTAATGTTTATAAAAAATTTATAATTTTAGTATAATAGTAGAATGTTACAAGTTTTAAGAATCTAAAATTTTTTTTTTTAATCACAATATTTTAACAATTTTCTTACAAATGTTTATATTAGCATTTTTACATTGTAAAAAATGTTGTACTTCCTAAAAGATGACCACGAAATTATTGCCAAGTTCTTTTTAACCTATAATTATACAGCCAACGGGGTGGTACATTAAATGGGTATTTTGTCGTACATAATTATAGGGTACTAATATAGAGTTTATTAATGAAGTTTTATCACTCACCCGTCCGTCGCATAATATTATTAACACTTACAAAAGGTACATTTTTTATGATAACCTATGTTTCTATAACACGAGTACCTATACTCGAGTGTGCATGGTATTATAATGTGGTACCTATATTATACAATTATGGTAGACTCATTAATCATTATCGTATGGTCATATACTCATATCAATCTTAACTACTGGAATAGTGGAATGTATTTATAACATTAGTCTCGGTAGATTTGATTTATTGCTGTTATAATAAATTATATATTTATATTATAACTATTAATTATTTTCACATTGTATTACGTAATTCGTATACTTAAATATTACATTTTTCAGAATATTTTAGTTATTGTAATTTTATTATAAAATAACAATATTACATAAATTCAACGGTATATACGCTTTACACAGTTTTAAGTTAAAATTTTGATAATAATTAGTACAGTAGGTAGTGCCTATAGGCACATGTATACGTGTTAAAAAATTATCTATTAATTATTAGGGAAAACAAAGGTATTGAAGCTACGGATGATTGAGTAACGCATTGTATTCATTATCATATAATAATAAATTAACACCGCACCGCTACAGTGTGCTAATGTAATACTTATATCAATTATAATAGCACAATGATTATGAAGACTCATGAGAACTCCAAAACAAATCTACACATAAAAGAAGTATGGAAAAAAACTTGCATATAATATCAAGTTAACACTGCTATGTGTTATACTTGGTATTTAAAATTAATAGGACTTTTTTTGTTATTAAGGGATGTCTCACACTCTCACCTATACAAAGCAACATACCAAATTTGCGTTAAACATAACCAATTTTCTGTTGTTAACTCTAATATTACAGTAAATTATACAGTTATTATCATACTTAAAGGTAAGAACATTATCTGTGTTTGTACGTGGGTTTTTTTAATATTTTAATTTTTAAGATAGTTACAGATAGTTTCATAACTATAGGTATTTACAATATTACAGTTTAAATATGCTTATAAGTCAAAACAATCATAACTCTCTTAAAAATTAAAATATTGCAAAAACCAACTTACAAATGCAGATAATGTTCTTGCATTTAAGTTGAATATTATGCCTATTAATTTTAATATCAAAGCTAGCCTCATATGCGAATGTATGACTAAACAACAATTTGGTATTGTAATGAAAAATTTTTTATAAGATAGTGATTTTTAAAAAAATGTTCTTAATATGTAAATCGATAATATAAGGTAGGTACACATCACAAATAATCATAAATAACATAATATATTCCTACACATATACATATTGCATTGTTTAAGTGTTGTTAAGTTATTAGTTATTACCTACACATTAAACTATGAACGCGTAGATATTACATGGATAATGATAAAAACGTTATCAATTGCGTGTTAAAGAGACATTGTTGATAACTCAAACATAAAACTACGTAACTAGGAACAAAACATTTTTTTTTTCATATAATATATTTATATTACATGCCTATTATATTTTTATTTATTGCTGTTCCACCTTTTTACATGCAATTATATTTGTTCTTAATTAGCTTATTATTTAAAATGTACAACTATTGTATACACACGGCATAATAGTTAAATAGGTTTTTTCTTATTTCTAATAAAAATAAATATTATAGATAATATTATATACCCTATTCTATTAAAGATAGACAACTATGAAAATACATATGAATGTATATTCTGAAACGTCATAGAGTTATACAATAATAACATAATATCTATAAGTGCTAAAACTATACCTATTCAGAATCTAAAAATATTGATAAAATGATAAGCTGCAATGTAGGTATCAACTGGATTACCTTGTACGGAGAATCATTAGCTAAATAAACGTTTTATAATTGCAAAACAATACGCACAAATTCTAGCCGTGAGCATGTAAATTATATTATAACACGTCTTGATAATTTTTTAGCAATGTGCAGTTTCTTACTGGAATGTTGTTTATATTTATGCGTATTATAATCGATCTAAAACATGTGTTTCTATTATGTTGATATTACTTTTAAATCGTAATATAAAAAAAATGTATTTCTTTGTTCCCACTTGGGTGGGTTTTTAGATTATAATAAACAATATAATATTACGTTTTATTTACGTTACACAGTATCCCTAAGGAAGGATAAAAATCTTAAGTGGGGATAAATTACTTGCGGCTGTCATAATTCTATAACATGTGTGGTACGAATAAAAACAACAAACAACATTGTATTCAATGGGCGTTGTAGTTAACAGTATGGGAATCACAGTGTCCACTTGAATGCAATATCGACTTTAATCACTTCTCTCAAATTTAATCTAACCATTTAATTTATCAATAAAAAAATTACCAAAACTTACCCTTGACCTTTTTTATGCCGGATGTCCAAAATTATATTTTAGTGAACGTGTTAACCATTCAACCGAGTCACCGAGATCACTTAGATAAGTATAGAAGAGCGTTTCTTAAATCTATTCTATACTATTATACGAGGATGGTTTTTATAAACAACTATAAAGAGAACTATAAAACCGCACAAGTTAGACTAAATGTATTTTTTGAAACACGGTTGTAGGTACGCATACCTAAAATTAGTAAATTTGTTTATCAAAATAAGCACGGATTAATAAATAACTGAACTACCTACACATAGTGAATAGAGATTATAGTGGTAGACTGAAAGATAATATGTAATCATTTATTGTAATTTGTACATTATTTTAAGGTTGTAATGTTATCTTGACGTCAGTCGCAAAATATTTAATAAGACATAAATGTTTATATAATTCATCAATAGTTTATTATAATGTACCTACATACTAAATTATAATATAACAATGATTAATGAGCTACTAAAATATAATTATATAATCTTTATTGAATTTTATTATTTTTTTCACCAAAACCCTAATATAGGTTAAGTAAGGTAATATGGTGTAACAGAAATAGCTGAAAATTGTAATTAAGAGGACGTCGCATCCGCATATGTTGTCTCCGTCTTACACGCGTACGACATACCAAATTTTGTGCTCAGTAAATCTTTATTACTAATTATTAGCTCCGTTAGTTTAAAAATTAGAGTGAATTGACCTCTTATAACATTTAGACGTACGATTTTAGGGCTTATTAGGAGCTTTTTGTTAAATTTTAATTTTAAAACAAGTTAACAATTAACAATTTACAATTTTAAAATACTCTATTATCTTAAAATAATACGCTTTAAAATTAAAATATAATAATAAGTCCAAGAGAAATACCCTAGATAATCTACCTTTAAATTAAGAGGTCAATTTACTATAATTTTTTTTAACTAGCGGAGCTAAATGTGATCTACTGAGCGTAAAATTTGGTAGATATGCCGAACGTGTGTAAGACGGAGACAACATAATATGCGGGCGCGAAGTCCTCTTAACTATGTAATAAACTAATAGCTAATAAGTAATACATTTTATTCTTATCAATAATCTATAAGATCAATAATTAAGTGATATTTAAATTTTTTAAATGTATGTGAACAGAAATTTATCATAATATAGTTACCTACATATAAATATAATAATATGAAAGGTCTTTCTGACTTTTCTATTACTATATAAAATGAGATACCTTGAATTCCTTAGAACAATTAAATTACTTTAACTACTTAAGCCAACATTTGCAATGTACAAAATATAAAAATAACTAATTTAATACCGTTTTTTGTATCTTTCCTTTTTTTCCCATAATAAATGTACTTAATGTATTTATGTTTACAATGTTATGCTAATGACCATAATAGTCGAAACAGAAATTGTACAATTTCAAGACCAATAAAAAAAAAAAAACGAGGTAGGTACCCTTAAAATATCAAAAGTGCAACTATAATATTATTGCCAAAAAAAAAAATAATACAATTTCATTTCATTATAAAAGAAAGACGAACAATTACTGTTGTATTTTATCTACTATCGCTCTAAAACTAGGTACCTATCAAAAGAAATACTGATGTTGAGGACAGGTAACCATGTAATTATACCTAATATATTTTATGATGTCTAGGTACTGTATCTACTAAATTTAATACGATTAAATATTTTAATTTAATTTAATTTTGATAGCACGCAATAAAACCAACATAGATAGTTAAATATTTAAAATAATTTACTTAAATATTAGAAAATTGAATTATTTGTATGCAATGCATTTCAATATGCTTTGAATCTAGATTCTAAATGCGGTTAATCATTAATTTTACTATACCTATGACATATGATCTGGTTTTAAATTTTAATACAACTAGGTAGGTACATAAAAATTTGAAGCACACTAGAAATTTTAAAATTGCCTTACTGAAGGCCTTTGTGAAAATGATGTTATTATAAAACGTAAAAAGTTGTAAAAGTGGGGGTATCATCTAAAAAAAGGGGAGCGTGTGATGTACTTGGAATGTTTCAAGCACAGCGAAACGACTGAAACGTGTGAAGAGTTGAGGGGCACAGAGCCGTATAGAATATTGATTTTGAGTGTTTGAGTGTTTCTATGTCTGTGTAACATTTGAGATAATTCAACGCTTATTAAAAAACTATAAAATTTGACTTATTTTGGAACATACAAAGTTAGGTTTAATAATTTTGGGGTTTTTTGGAAAGTTGTAATTTAATTTAATTAATATTCATTAGATATTCATGCGAATTGTGCGATTATATTGGTTTACATTTAAATAATGAAAGTGCTTAATTATGTTTAATGTGGATCAATGGTATGGTTATTTTATGTTACGTGACTTTTAAAACATAATCATGAATATGAAGAATATAAATCTATATTAGGCTAGGAAATGTCGTTTGGAGCAAGTGGGGGGGGGGGGGGGGTATCGCCCTTCCACCAATTGGAACTTAGTTGTCTATTCCTTTTATTATGCAAAATACGGAAAAATATTAATATCAGAAAATAATATAAAAGTTTTAAAATATAATATAATAATAAAACGTAGTATGTTTGGACAGTCTTCGGTAAGTTAGATTAAAACAAGATGAAAACAATTTTTCGCATATTTTTTTTTTGTATTTGAATATATGATTCTAAATTCAACCCCACTCCCATTAAAGTTTTATAAAAACTACAACTGATGGTGGGATTAATTAATATGAGGACGAATACGATGGAACAACCTATATAGTATGCAGTATTTACAATAAAAAGGGGGAAGTATTTAACCGTTCTGCTGTACAGCATAGGCGCAACTCGCAGGGAAATAAGGGGCTTAGCCCCCCATACAAATATACAATTCTTTTGTTGTGTGGGATCGAAGCCCTCCGCTAACATTGATGTTAAAAATGTTAGCCCCCCCTAAAATATACATTTTTCTTATCACCAAAAATTCGCTGACAATAGCTAACAAATTCAAAATCCCGTGCATATCTATAGACTTGATTATTATTGGCTTCCTTTACGCTGCCATTTTTGTTTTTATCATCAAATATTTGATTGAGAAGGGGTATATAATATGCAATATAACCTTGTATATTTCAACCATGGTATAGACACAAAAAAGTTCTTGATTGTAAAATTAATACGTAGTTCAGATCATTCATACCTATAGCTACGCTCAGAGTCTAAAAACTATAGTTAAATTATTAAATGTCATATTATGAAGTATTATAGCACCTACATTATTATAATGATTCAGTTACAAATATTTTTTTTTATTGCACTAAAGTTATTTTTTTTTGGGAAAGAAATATAAATTTTACACGAATGAATTTGATAACAATTTCAATACATACACAATATTATGTATGATTTAGAACCACACCCCTCACGGATCACATAATATACATCAACATTTAACGTCATAGTGATTTAGTCGAGTCGATATTATACACACAACAGCGGTATACGTATTTTTATTTTTAGAGTATAATATGGGCATTCGTATAATTTCGTATATAGGTAGGTGCCATTTTTTTTTAGTGAGAGCAAAAGACGATTTTTTACGCTTCGCGTCTCCGTTTAGTTTTGACGAATGACCGAGTAACACGAAATATTAAACCTAACAACCGACACAACGTTAAAAAAAACTCTAGTTTGAAAACATAAAACTACAATATTGTTGTGTACAATATTTCAAGTACTCGCCGAAATGACTTGTCCGTTGGTCGTAAAAAACGAAGGGGTCACACTCGTTGCTTATATTATTGCTCAGCGCCACAGCCCATCAGACCTTTCAACCCGAGTTTCAACCATTGTGGAAGTACCTACATTATAGAATATAATACTATACATAGGGAAGAACTTGTTCCCTACAATACATTGCCGTTTTTAGATTACGTTTCATTAACAAGCATTGTAGTGCAGGCCCCTTCTTGACGCACCCAAAAGTAAATGTGATAACCCTTTTCGACTAACACTCGCGAAAATTATCATAAAAATCGATACGCCGACTAGGTAACCACGTTTTTACGTTTAGGATAGGCATTAGGTATGACGTATGAGTAGACAGCAAGGTATGGAAATGTCAATGTTGCCCAATGTTGTGAGTGTTTAATATATGAGTATTATAATTAAAATAACTAAAATCTCTAGTACTTCATTTATACGATAATTATATAAATTACTTAAATACTACTACCTAATGTAATGTAGTATTACCTATACTAATCATAGAGATAATATTAATGGTTATATTATTTACATGATGCAAAATATGATGATACTTCTAATGTATTTTTAGTATAATCAATATTATGTACACAATGTAAAAGTCAATGAAGCACAGGGGCGGATTCAATGGGGAGCTATTTTTAACTTAAGACTAAAAATGTTTTTTTATTATTTTTAACATTTGATATCAGTATGTGTTGTAAGTTAACTGTTTGGTACCTATTTATTAATTGATTACAATGTTGTATTTTACATAACTGTAGGTATACGTTATTTTTTAACACTCACACAAATACATATATTACACTTTATTTTATCTTTGAAAATATGCGATATTCGCCTCCTCCAATAAATAAATTTGAATCCGCCCCTGATCAAGCCGGTCATCAGTTTGTTGCAAATCTATAATCAAATATTTTATTATTAACGTTATCTACACTTCAGATATTGAACACAGTTGTATACCAACGTCCAACACCATAAAAAACAGTCAATATGATAGTATAATCAATGTTAGATGAAAATTTGATAATATATTACAATATTTTATAACCATTAGATTCGTTTTGACGTGTTGGCAGTTGACCGTTTGGCACACATATAACGGTTGAGTAATCAAGTAGTAAAACATCTGTCTAAATGCAGGTAAGCGATTTATATCTGCCAAGAATTGGAAAATTTTTAAATCATTTCTCTTGAAAACCTAAACAAAACAGAATGATATTCTATACATGGGTATTATTCGGTTTAAATTAGGATATCCGTTGTTCATCGTGACTCGTCAACCTTATCGTTGATATTTTATTATATTCATACACGTTGCGCCCAATGACTCACCGTTAATCGTAACTTGTTAGCTGTGATTTAGTAGTATATCAGTATCTCTGTGACGTAATTTGAAGCACCAAAATCACACATAGACGTTATGGGCAGTTTAGAACATATAGCTTTACATAACAAATTTACATTTGAAAAAAAATTTACATTAATCTGTAAAAAAATAACAGAAAACATACGATACCGTTTTTAGTGGATATTATAGAAAACTAGTAAAAGTTGAGTATAATAGGTAAAAAATACTAAAAATAAAATCAAAAATAGTGTAAGTTACAATATTTTCAAATGCCGTTTTTTACGTAATTAAAGAATAATATTATTATCTACATACTATGGTGCACATTTTTCTCTCACATTTTCTGAATTCGTAATAAATTTCCCATTATTCAAAAACTTAATTTTATAGGTATAGGTATAGGTATACGATGACATAATAATATATTGTGTTTCTATATAATTTGTACCTACCTATTAATAAAAGTTGTACACATATAGAATCCTTTTTTAGCTTATCGGAATCGTACAATATTAATATATTCAATAATAATAATAATAATAATAATAAAAACAACATTAAAGCAGTATGTTTTTAACAGACCTTTTAAGGAAAACATAGTTTTTATTTTGAGAACACGTACATGTCGTTTCTATGACTCAAGTCATTGGATAATTCACTGGGGATACCTAACCGATAAACACTGGTACAAATATATCATATTATTTTCAGACGAATACTAAACAAATCTTGATTTTACGAGTTTAATGCCCGTATGCATAGTAAATTTATGTTTCACATAAGACATGTTATACTATGTGTTATGTGACACACAAATTCATTATGCACACGCATAAAGGTATTTTTATTCCAAATTTCTTTAAACACCATAATATTACCTGTAGATAATCAACCGAATATCGTACATACTATAATTTCGCCGATGTTAGATTATTTATTAAACACGTTTAAACATTCTAAAAATAAATCAACCAAGTACCACAAGTACAAAAAATCTACTATATTGGAGCATAAATGTAATACTTTTTTATAGATTGTAAATTGGCTTTAAATAACAACAAAAAATATGACCCATCAATTTTAAGGGTTGGATGATTATAATTATAGTTTACGTGTTTTGTGCTGACGACAAAAACTAAAAGCTATTTGTAAAGTCGTAAAGATACAAGTAAATTCCGAATTTTAAAAATCGCGGATTTAAAATCACAACAATTTACCTATGATTTTCTTGATGTTATGAAATTATTGAATCGGTTGCACTATATTATACACAATACAGCGGTACACCACCAATGGTTCATGGTGGTCCACCATGTATAACACTATAACACCATGACTACGTACCTATAATTAACTATCGTAATTATTTCGATATTTTATACTTCAAACAATTAGGTTACTTATAGACGGATATAATATGAGCTAACCGACTAAAATGAAGTTTGACAGCTTCATGTCTATAAGCTATAAAGTATAGGTAAGTATATAAAATAATACTTTAGATATTATTGTTATTTATTATAAACATTAAGCTTATAGTCAATATAGTTCGTCGTATAACGGTATCAGTATTATCACTAGCCAGACGTGCATTTCAGTATTTTACGCAGCAAACCATAAAGATCGAACGGTATCGTGATGATATAATTGTATTGTTATCCGACATCACTAGATAGTAGATAGCATTATAACTGAAGTACGTACTTACTTATATGTATACCTATTTAGGTATATACAATTATACCCGATATTATATTATAATCGTACGCTTTACAGAATTACCCAACAGTGTTAAATGTTTATGAACTATAAACTATAATATAACTATAATAACTATAATATTATATTATAACAATGGTAAGCGAAGACGCGCGCCGGTAACCGGTATCCTGAACGATTTCGAGGACGAACGGATAAAATGATATATTTATATTGTTTTGGCGGGAAATCCGGTCGACGGAAACCGGTAGATAAAAATAATAAAAAAATGATAATATTATTATTATTCATAGGCCTTATATTTCTACAAATTCTATACCTCAGGGTATAACATTATGCAAGGAATTTTTCGGAGTGAACCGGTGTAGACTTCCACTTAAAAAAAGTAAAGCGGTTCAATTCTAAAAACATCGCTGTTGCCTAACTGATTCATAAGGATACGAAACACGGTGGTTTACTTTTTTTTGTACCACACAACGAGGGGGTCGAGAAAATATACCGGATCTGGGTTTGTCCCCATCCCAAGATGATCACGTGATTCTCCCTTTTTAATTTTTTCTGTAATTTTTGTTATCAGTTTATCACGTAAATGTCGTTATCGTAGCGATATCTAACAATTTACGGGAGGAGGGGTTAAGACCCCCTGGTAAACCGGTGCAAAACCGTGTCGATTAACCGGCACCGGTTTAGCGTGCCGATTGATTGTCCTAGAGGATTTACACCGGGAAAATTATATTGTGGAAAAAAAGGCGAAAACCGTTTGTACATTTTTCAGGTGTAGTATTATAGGTAATATTGTTATTATAGCGTAGGTATATGGCTGGTAGGTACTCACCAAACCGGTCGTCATTCCCCGGTTACGGAGCGTTCGGCGCCGACGGCATAACAGCGGTCGTCGTTTCACAGATCGCGATCACACGTCGGCCGATGTCACGATATTAGTCTTGTAACGATTTCGCGTGCGGCAGTCGGGATTCGCAATCACCGAGGGACGGCTGAACGGGACGCGGCGAACGGCTGCACACTGCGGACGGCGACTGTTCTCCGGTTCTGATGCGGCCCGCGACGGCGGCGGCACCTCCACGCGCACGGCGGTGGTCGCCGGTTCGGACGCGGTCGCGGTGTGTACACGACGGCCGGTTCGACAGGGATAATAATAATAATAATAATATTTCAGTTGTTCTACGGCCGCAGACGACGACGACGACTACGTCACGACCACCAAACCAACAGCTGCTCGCTGATGCCGCCGCCGATGCTTCTCCTCCGCCACTGCCGCCGAAAGACCATTGTGCCGGGGCGCACGCGCCATCATACTATTATTATTATTCTTTTATATTATTAATATTAAATGTTATATACACGACGGACTGGGTGTGCGCGACGTTTGGGTGTGTTTGTGTGCACGGGCGCGTGTGCGTGCGTAGGGTATATAATATATATACGTGGTGTGTGTATATATATACCTGCTGGACGGGGAGACACGCACGTTGCAGGGGTGGATTCGCCGAGGCTGGGCTAGGGACCGTTAACACCGGAACAGCTGCAAAAAAAAAAATTCATTGCATTTTTGACGATTTAACGCCTATACATAATAATTGTGAATTAATTTGTAACACTATACCGTTATACACTTATACAATATATAATGGGATAGGTGTAGTAAATAGGTAGGTAGTAGGTAGTATAAAGATACCTAATTGCGGTCGAAGTTGCTGCTCATAATTTTGTTATTAATCAAACGTTATTATATTAAAATATGTGAGTTCTACAGATGGTTTTTATAGGATCAAAAAATTAAAACCTGAACAAATTACTAATAATATTTATAACATTAAATTGAACTTTTATTAGTATCGCCGAATAGTGCATTAATAGTGTAATTACATCAAATTATTTAATCACTTATGCTTATAATGGTATTAATCTTTAAACTGTCGAAATAAAAACTTATTATCAAAACTGAACCATGTATCTATATATGGCTATAGTTTTAATTAATCGTACGCTAATGTTGAAAACATAATTACGTGGAAAGTCAAATCAACTACTGATGGTTTCTTTTATTTATTATGAATATTGTGTTTCGATAGTATCTACCTATAATAGGTATATCTAAAATGTTTTATTTTTCTTAAATTATTAAGAAGGTATAATAATAAAATATATTCTCAAAAAGTGTTCTATGGAATCAACCGGCCAATAAAATTCAAATGAATGACCTGCGCCAATGCGTGGAACCCATGGTATTACGTAAGGTAAGTGCTGTAAAAAACAATATATCGTCGGTTTAAGATGACGATACCAAATTCAATACTGTCGTCGTCTTTTCGTCGCATATAACATAATATAATTCAGGAATATAATATATTATATTATTGTGTAGTCGTGTAGACATCAGTACACTCTGATCGCTGCTGCGTAGTCGTTATACTGTTACATTAACATACGTCGACGGCACCACCACCGCTATAATGGATATTAAATGTCCGTGCCGTGTAAACGCGTGCGCGTGTGCCACATGTGGAAAGGATTGATAGAAATCGTATTTCATCGTCAGACATGTGCGTGCGGGGGCGATCGCCGTCGGCATCCAGTGAGACTCCACGCGAGACATCGGGTTACGTAATACTGTTATTATTATTTGGGGTGCTGGAGAAGGTGTTTTGGTCGGTAGATTTTATGCCGGTAGTGCTGCCTGATCGACACTATATGTCCAATTGTATATTATTATAATATACACTATACAGGGTGCCCAGTGCCCACTGCCCAGGATAGTTTTTTCAACAGTTAACACGTCAACAGTTCATCGTCTCGACGAGTCTTGAAAATATCTAGTTTCTAGTTTCTAGTGTTTCTACGCACACAATTTGAAGTCATAACAAATCAACATTCTTGTTATTTTTTTTATCATGCCTATATAATAATGGTATTTTAAGTTTTTTTTCTTTTTTGATTTACAAACATTGTACAGTATAAATTTCATAATATGCTAAAGAAAATTATTTTTCTGAAAATGTCGGTTAATAAAAATCAATATGATTAATATAATAAAATTCGAATTTCAAACGATAGTAGTTCATTCTATATTATAGCTGTATATAATGATTATAAAGTTATTTGTGAGCGGAGCAGAATGGAGTGGCACAGGGCCACTTCCCACAGGGGTACACCAAAAAATGTTGACCCACTACTCGTTAAAACTTTAATAGGTACTTATTAATTATAACTTATTAAACCCCATATAGTCATTCAAAATTCGATTAGTAAGTATCAAAATTCCCAGATAAATAGATAGGTATTAAAAAATGATGTCAATGAAAATATAGTAAACAAATAATATGTTTAATTGTTTTTAAAAAACTATGTTGGGTAGAACTAAATAATTGTAATAAAATCTTACATTCTTACGTATATGCTATATAAATAACATTAAATCGTCATACTGTAATTTATTTTCATAGAAGTAAAAGCAAAAGTAAAATATTTTTTATACATTATTGTGTAGTTGTTAGTTGTTACTTGTTTGTAATCAGTATGACTATATAGTATATACTATTACAAACTATAATTATTATTTATTCAATTTATTTTTTTTGAAACGTTGGCTTATAATGGGCCCCCTGCGAAGGGCCCATGTCATTTGTAATTTGCATACATCGCACGCAATATATAACACGACGCACTGTTTTTAAAGTTTTGATAATTGTGTAAATCGTAATATTGTTATAAATTATATACATAATAGTAATTTTTTTTGTACAATCCTCCAACCGTCGTCATTTCTAATTTAAATTTTCAAAACATATTTGAATCGAATATACGCGTTAAAAATAAAAATCAACAAAATAACTGATGATCAAAATTCAAAATGAATAACTACCTACCAAACGATTACATTTTACCGTTAAATCGTATTCACATTTTCACAAAGGTTCTCCCGTATAGGTATTTTTCTAAAAAAATAAAATTATCTATTGAAATATAGGTACCTAAATGTATTTGAATATACTTTAATTATTAAATTTAAATATTTCTTGCAATATTTGATATCTTTCGCTACATATAAAACCCTCTAAAAAGTTATTGTATATAGTTATTAATATAATATGTAGTTAGGTATACTTCATGGTTGAAATATACAAGGTTATTGCACATATACCCCTTCTCAATAAAATATTTTATCATAAAAACAAAAATGGCAGCGTAAAGGGAGCCAATAATAATCAAGTATGTATGCGCAGAATTTTGAATTTGTTAGTTTTTGTCAGCGTATTTTTGATGTTTTTAGAAAAATTGATGTTTGTGATATCCCTTTACGCAGCCATTTTGTTACTGATGATAACGGTCTGAGTCGATATGCAACAACCTGTATATTTCAACCATGGTATACTTAACATTTAGATTTTAGTTGATCAACTTAATTTAGTATTATATTGTATTATTAATTGTGCATTTAATCAAATTGCATCTCAAATACTGTTAATTAATTTATTAATAATGATTAATAATTATTATTATTTTTAGACTAGTTAACTTAGACAAAAATAGATTTTGCTTTACCCGTTATCACACTTAAGCGTTATCATTTAGTATTTTCATTCAACTATTAAAGTATTTGTTCTATACAAATTAAAAATAGCTTGCAGATTTTCAGGTACGTATGTTTTATACTTGTAATATATCTATACAATTTAAAAACCTTATAATATTTCCCCCTTGATTATGTATAAAATATTACAATACTATTTGATTTGTCCAATTATAACCCCGTCTGATGGTTATTCAAATTGATCATGGATGTAGATATCATATAGTATTGCTATATCGTATAATAATTTATACGTTATACTTTGCTAAGAATCACTTAATATAATATCATCCGAATCATTCTACGTCTTCAATTATTATGTTGCAATCAATACAAACACTTGTGATGTTTAACTGATGTAGGTATTAAAATTGTTATAAGTTATAAGTTATGACACTTATAAAATATGAAATTACAGATTCCATGGTGATATATTATAATAAATGAATTAATTCGATTACGTGTGTTAATACTTAATAATAATATAAGTAATTTCACTGTAAGCAGTGCGCTCAAATTTTTGATTTATTTTTAAATTATTTAATATCATATATATTTAATTGAGTTTAAAATGTTGTTTTAAAAATATTTATTAATAGGGTAATAGCGAAATTTTTTTTTAAATAATAATCGCGAATCCAGATTAAAAGGTATTAAAATACATGTATAGATATATTTAATGTGAGGGTAAATATAAATTTAAAACAATTTGGATACTAACTACCATTGTACGACCATTTACATATTAATATATTATAAGACTTAATAGTTTACAGTTATAAAAAAATTACAGTCGAAAACTGACACAGACACTCGCAGTATAGGTATAGTTATTGTATAGTTGGTATATATGACAGTACCGCGTGTGACGTGTGCCCACACAACGAATACCTAATAAGGTAGGTATAACTGTCGAAAACAAAGGGTGCGATTACAGCGGGGTGAGGTGTACCGGTCTCCTCAACAAATTATATTATATACGTTTACACCGGATATACGGTGTAGGATTATTGCAGTGTATAATATCATGTTTGCTACTTACATATCTCGTCGATAATATCATTAATTCAGTTGCTGCCGAGCGCACTATTCGCACAATAACAAAAAATATTCAATCGCTATCACTGGTTCTAGGCTACGTAATGATAACAAGGCTTACGGAAGACCGGAAGTCCGGATTCGCGTACGCAGTCGAGATGACTGAAAGCGCGAGTGGACCAGTGGCAGCGCGTGCGTCGCTTCTCAAATCGATCGATAATACGAACCACCTCGACCCCATTGGCCATTTTATGGCGGCGGTAATTTCGAATAGGTTCGGAAAGTAAAGCTTATTCAACAGCGTTCATTTCCTCAAACTTAGGATTTTATAACAAATCATACCTATAGTCTTTATAATACAATAAGAGCACTATACCTATAATAGCATAACATATATTGTTATTTATTAATTGAAACAAATACCTAATATAATCGCTATTAAATAAATTACCAATGTATACGTGTACCTATAATAATATTATTATAATACATTAATGCATACAAGTCATGTACGTGTATCATATACGGATACGAGTAAGTTAAAAATGATGTATACCTACAACCTTTCCCAATTGCAGAGGTAACTTCTGTGGCTTTAATCACATTCGTATTAATTTTTTCTCCCGCTATTTCAATAAATATTTTTAAAAAAACTTTCTATTATCTTTGTATTATTCCTTTTATTCTTTTTTTAATTCCTTAATTTAAAATTCTTTTAAATTTTATTCTTAAATCTTAAAAAAGATAATTAATAAAACAGGCATATAATTTAAACACTAAATATCTACTTGGCATATGGCCTTTGCACAATGCACTATATATTATATGCTTGTGCTCATTGATTTCTTATAAAACGTATAATGATTCAAGTGTAACGACAATATTATATGTTCAAATTTTGACTATGTAAATACTTATAATATATTATTTATTTTTATAAAAACATTAAATGTATTTATATAGTCAACCAATAGGCAATAGTATTAAAATATTATGATAATTATAATTTAGTAGATAATAGGTATAGTAAGTATAATGCAGATTATAGGCTCTAGCAATTAAATATTAATATACTTGAAGGTTGTGTCACAATAAAAAGACGTGCAGTATTCTACACAATATGCATTTTTTGTATTATTATGTAAAAATAAGTAAATATTTTAACTCTAAAATAAGCCATATAATTATAAAATACTTTACAACATATTTGCCTATACCACCTATACATAGATACATAATATAATATTATTATTTATAATACTTACTATGGGTATATTATAGTATTATTATTCATTATTTCTTTGCGTTTTAATCTTTGAAACAAATTATTGCAGTTGACGTTTTTCTTGAGTGATATATTTAAAATGTGTCTGTCCGTGAGCAGGCATTTATTTTTGGTTACGAAATGTCTATTATAAACGAAGGGTGACACGTGCATGTTGCGTCCATATAATCTACCACATTTTAAAGTTGCAGAAATAGATTTTGACTGTTTATAGTAGGTACTTAGTTCATAATAAATAAGTATACTATATATTCTGGTATAATGTCGAGTACAAAGTTAAAATAAATAAATATTAGGTACTTTTTATCTTGACACTTAGGTACAATGAAAAAAATTGTACCTATGGACCACAACAGGGACTGTAATAATGTTAATGTCTAAACATTTGAAATTTTATATCCGGAAAACGATACTTAGTAGTGAGCTGTAGATACGCGTAGATGACCTGTTGGTACTCTCCATTAAGCGTTATTTAATTTTTAATTTATTTTTATATAATTTTTAGTCGTTGCCTCTTCTTTATGTTCTTTATGTAACTATTAAGATTAAAATATGAAATTAGCCATATTTACCAATATTATAATTAGTGTACTTCAAAAATCTTTAATAGTAAGTCATAGATTATTTTTATGAGCACATATATAATTGTATAAACGTTAAAACAATTAATCAGATTAAATTGTTATTACTTATTACCTACCTAGATTTCTTGTGCAATTTGTCCACTAAATTCTGTAGTCATACGTATATTACCTATTAATTATTATATAATATTATATTATATGATAGGATATAGCCATATAGGTAGGTACATTAGTTAATTTGCATTTTTTTCAAACTTATAAAGCAATAACGCTATTTATGTATTTTGTTATAACTTATTAACAGTCCTGTAAAGAATACTTTTAAAAAATACTTGAGTAAATACTCAAAAACATTTGATTTAGGTATTTAAGATACTACTCAAATACTTTAATTGTAAAGTATTTCAAATACTACTCAAATACTTTGAAAAAGTATTTGGAATACTTTTCAAATACTTTTGGTTTTTAAAGTGGGTTTCTAATTATCGTAATATAAGCACATAGGTAGTAGGTAATCTAATAGTTATTTAATAGTTTTAAAGGGAATTAATATTGTCATTCAATATTCAATAACTTTTTTTAGAAATCTGGTTCTCATAAACCTTTGGGCTTCGGCTAACACAGAAATACCGAATATTAAATAAAACTATAATTCTATTATTGTAGTTGACAATAATATTTTTCCAACCAATTGTTTCGAATAAAAATAAAATGTTCGAAATAAAAACCAAAGTATTCAATACCAAAAAGTATTTAATACAAAAAAAAGTATTTAAAACTACATAGACAATTGTCATGTCTAACAATAATCAAATACAAGCAATTACAGCTTACTGTCGTTTGAAGCCATTAAAAAAAAAGAAGAATCCATCGAAGTACACTAGTTAGATTACCTAATTAAAAAAATATTTTATATATTATCCGTGCTTTCGAATTTATAAAGTATACCTATATGTTATTAAAATATACTTATCAGGATTATAGTTATAGATACTATAATATTTAAAATACTTTTATTAAACAAACTATCGAGACAGAATCATAAAATTTTTAAATACAGTAAATTTATTTAACCTAGTATAACATAAATGATACATATTATTACATATAAGTACTTAGATTTTTTTTAAACGAATTTAACCCTATGATGTGTAACTAATTTTTACAATGACTCCCCCGCACTGCACAGATTGAATTATTATAAAAATAAATAAAATAATAAACCTAGAATATTTGCAAATTAATGACGTAGGTACATTTACTTTATCTTAATATTATGTAATATGAGAAAAATAGAAAATGTTGATAACAGCTGGTAGTGGATATTTCATAATCTTGTGTTCAAAATCTATGTTTGAAATCTGTAAAAAATAAATACTTATTAATGTTCAATAACTAAAATTAGACATCCCAATAATGACGTGAATACATATACACATTACACACGTAATAATTCCTCTATAGTCTATATATACCTCTATAATACCATATATAAGACAGGGGTGGTCAAATGGTCGGTCGCAGACGATTTCAAAGGCGATCTCCCTTGTTAGAATCTATTATTATACAATTAGTATCCCCCCAATAAAATCCCAGTGACCGCTGCCGACAATTATTATAGTTGTTCGTATTTTTATAGCTCTTCAAAAGAAATATATATTATGAGAAGATCTTTATCAAGACAAGTTTGGCCTCCCCTGCTGTGGGACATACAAACCAATAATGACGTTATTACATACGTCGATAATGTGCGTATTCATTTCAGTCATCACTAATAATAATAAATAATAATAGATATCATGAAATATTTGAAAAATAGTAAAATACCTATACATAATATTCTTCACAAATCACAATCATCAATATTCCCTAAAGTGGCCGTTCCGATATAAGTATATTATGTAAGTTAATATTTTCAATTTAATAATAATACCTATACATACAGTGTTCGGTAGTAACGTAACGCAAATTACAAACTACTGTAACGAAATTACTTTTGCAGTAGGTAACGCCGTAGTAATTTCATTATATTTTATTTAAATTAACGCAGTCGTAACGACATTTACTTTTGAAAAGTAATTTCTATGGAGTAACATGTTATATTCCTCGTTATGAAAAAAGTTATGAATGTAGAATGTACGACAAAACCTAGGGGCTAGGATATTCGAGAAAAATTAAAAATCAATTAAATTTATTAACGATTCCGAAAGTTTCCGATGATAATCAACAATGTTATTATTAAAGATCCCACGAATTTAATACTTATATAGGTATACACATTTTTGTTCATGACGTAATAATAATTAAGGGGGATTGGGTGGCGGGGATTTCCTGTCTTTGTCTAACACACGTGCACCATA
>NC_042495.1:80659390-80683919 GCF_005508785.2 Acyrthosiphon pisum | reverse complement strand
AGTAGACTTGACGACAAATTCAAATCTGTTTTCAGAATTTTTATCGCTTCACTATATCAATCGGTACGTTGGACAAAAAATACGTCTAAATTCTTATGTTGCGCGTGTGTTAGACAAAGACAGGAAATCACCGCCACCAATCCCCTTAAGTCATTAATATATACGTTATCAATGTTACTTATACCTATGCCTTATACTGTTATACAATTTATATAATAGTATAACACTATAACGTATACAATTATACATTTATACCATTACTTATTAGTTGTCACTAATTATTAGCCGTTATGGACTGATTTCGTAATTATTATTTTTTTTAAACATTTTTTTTTTACAAAATCTGTAAAATTAATATTTTTTGAATTAAAAAGTAACGTAACGACGTAACGTGATAAAAATAATATCATTATGTCGGGGAACACGAATGTAATTTAAATAAAAATATTAAATGTAACGAGTAACGTAATTTTATTACTTTTCAAAGGAAATTTGGCTGACACTACATAATATTATATATTATGATAGAAGCGATTAATTTTATCCAAGATTTAAGAAATTAACGAAATCTCAGGTACCACTATCTCATTGAATTTCATCAGTATAGCCATACAGGTATCAACTAAAAAAAAGTGGTAGACTGGTAGGTCGTAGGTACTATATATTTTCTTATTGCATAATATTGGTCATATTGATTTTTTTTTTTTTTTTAAATACTTGTTTGTTAGAAACACAAATTGTGAATCGACTAAACAGTAAACTCCCCTCAAACATATTTCCTTCAGTCGAGAGCATTGCATTTTTACGGTTTACCATAATTATTATCAAAAACTAAAAATGATTCAATTAGGGACGAAAAACTAAAGGTCAAAATTGAATTATAAGGGGCCCGATGCCAGTTTTTCTTTAGTCCCCAATTCTATAAAATTTGAAAATTAAATTTTATATTTTAGTTGATACCTTAATTATAATACTTTTTCACTAATCTACTACGTGATACATATTTAGGGGGAGGGGGGTTTATAGGGTATATTATATCAAAAAAAAAATGACTTCACGGGAATAATTCTCGGGTCTTGTAGAATTGTCAGATTTTGATAACTATTTTCTTTATACTACAGGACTTTCTACAGACCGCATGGAACTCAGATTTTTTATTTTATTTTCAAATAATATATAATATAATTTATAAATAAACGCTTGACATTGTATTATTTTTGAAGACATATTATAAAGTTTAAGATGAAAATATTGATAAACGGAGTTCAATGCAGCCTATAAATTCTATATATAGAATATTACCTTCTATTAGTTAAAAAAAGTTATTAAATTTGGTTGATCTTACAGATCAGGATCATTATTCGGTATTCCCGAAGAGTGTATTTTTGTGTACAACATTACATTGGAACCGGGCGTCCGGGCGCCCTATGTCGATTTGGTTGGATATTTAATTATTTTTTTCTAAATGACCCGTGCTATATTATGTTATGCAAGTAAATCACATTGTATGTATTTTGTATAATTATTCAAGAGGTCGGCACACCATTAATTGTTATATCTGTCTGACCCACGCGCAACATAATATATATGACATTTTTGTTCAGTGGAACCAAAAAGTGGTATTTTTTACTCTAGTATTACAATGAGTCAGTGAATTTACCTAATGGCTATTATTGAACTCCAATAGATAAATATAGATAATGTCTAACTCAAAATTTGATAATAATTAAATTCACTCATTAGTCTTTAACTATTGTCTATTAACTAGAGCCAGGCACGTAGTGTCGTAGACAGAAAATATTCACTAGGTGGGCCAATGTTAGATTGGCCCCCTACCTAAATATATTACCTTGTACCTTGTAGGTGTGGGCCCCTTACCTTTTTATATTATAAATAAGTAGTTATCAGAATATAATTACTATAAATATAGACGAGTTGACGACCATAATAATAATATAATTCTATATGAATCAATATAATGACAATACCCTTACTCAAAAGTATTTTAAAAATAGACATAAAAGTATACAACAGTCACTGTCTAGATAAGATAAGAATAACATGACATGCTAGACGCTTTAAATAGCAATTATTTCCTAATCAATCGTTGACGATATTATGACTTATAAAGATAAATTATCACAGATTCTTGGTAGCAACCACGATTAAAGATAGTATGGTTGCACAACGAACCATAATAAAGTGATGCTCCGAGTTTCCTTGTTATTACAACGATTAGCGGAACCGAGCATTGGCACTCCAAGCGTTTAAATATTGAATCATATATATAAATCATATAATTTGTATGCCTAGCAGTGGCTAGTACTTAATTTTTACGCTATCAGCGCTATTAAAAGCTTCTAGGGTATCGACGGTATCGTTGATAATAAAAGAAACTATGAGCATCATTAAATTGTTTCTTATCATAGTTCGTTGGGCAACCATACTATCTTTAATCGTGGTAGCAACAGAATTTAAATGTAATACAATATACATATTTTTATTCCAGAAATGGACATGAATTGAATTTAGTTACGTAACTTATTTTAGATTCTAATTAAAACTCGATATATTTGGTTTTATTTGTGTAATATTTAGACAATATTAAAAATTTCATTGAAATTAAAGCCACCGTATAATAGTGGGCCCCTCTGAATATTTTGGGTCGGCCAGACACATAATAGGGTGGGTCAGGCACACCCTGCCCCCCTCCTTAGCTACGTGCCTGGCTAGAGCTAACCACACAACCACAAGGTTAGTTCTGCTGAACGAAAATGTGCTATGTACACGTGGGTCAGAGAGAGGAAACAAATTGTACGCTGCAGACATCCTCTTAATTAGGTATTTAACCTGACATGAATTTTAGATTCTGAGCGGAGCGATGAATGCATTGAATGTTCAATGATGTGTCGTTCACTTTTTTTGAGTCTGTGTATACAAATACAGTAAAAAAAATGTTTTGAGCTTCAACTTCGAGGGTGTTTTCTGGTAGAAAATTGCATCTATATAGTTGGTAGTTTTGGAAGGTCAAAAAATAAAATTCTCTGTACTTTTTTAAATTACCATGAAATAGGTACCTACTCATTGACGAGGTACACTCGTACACTCGACACCTACAGTACAGCAAAGTTGTTGTAATACTTACTGTTATTTACCCACTTTTTATTTTTAAAAACCACATTTTCTAACACGTCAAGATATTATATTGCTGTAAGCACTAGGCACCTACATATTTTTTAAAAAAAATCCTTAATTGATTATTATTAATTATTATCAAATATTCAAAATTAATTAATTTGCACGTTTTCAAAATATGAATGAAACTTCTAGTTACCTGACGAAATCGATTATTAGTGATATCCTATTAAGGGGATATTAAGGGGAATTTTTGAAAACTACATTTAAAACCGAGAATAATCATTTTAGTTATTTTGTTGTAATTTTATAATTAATATGTACATTATAATATATTTTTTGGATATTATACACAATTTAAATTTTATAAAAGGAGAAATTACCTTCATTACAAATTTACATAATATTATTTATACGACCATCATGTAAACAGTTTACACACAGAAAATTGCCTATATTGAACTCCTTAAAAATACAAATCTTCATCTCTATATTATTATATTAAATAATAAATAATATCAAATTAAAAATGCAAATTAAACTAATCACATTACGCGATTATCGTGTTATAACTGTTTTACTGTTATCATAGAACAACGCTGTTTTGTATGTTGTGGACACATGGTGTTTTATACCAAGTGATTAATATTATTAATTTTTTTCAAACTTTTTTATTATATTTTATTATATTTATTATATTTTGTGTAACATTTTACAGCGTATTTTATTTTAATGTGTTTTATAATTTATTATTAATTACTATTTATATTTTGACTTATTTACAACATCGACTGTTTACAGTGTTACCAGTGTTACAGTACTATATTTTATATTATAAAATTACAACAAAATAACTAAAATGATTATTCTCGGTTTTAAATGTAGTTTTCAAAAATTGTAAATTGTCCTTTTTTTCCGTGTTCTTTTTTTCTGTTGGTCTTTTTTTCGGTGGTCTTTTTTTCCTTGGTCTTTTTTTCCGATTACCACGCACACTAATGATTTACTTCGCACACAACCACACTGCGTAACGAGTATAAATTGAACTGCGAATTGTCTATACGCGACCCTTTATTAAATCACCGCCTTCAATCCCCTTAATAATAATATTACAAAACAATTAAATCCAATCATTTTTATAATAATAAAATACTTCTAAATACGTACCCAATAAAAATTAGGCATAAACTCCACCATTGGTCAAAATATCTATCGGACAAAAAAGCCAAATATCTATATTAAAAAGTCCGTGGCTGTAGAAGTGTAGATGATAATATGCAAATTAATATATTATGATACTTATCATTACCACCCACAGGCCACAGCCGAGGGCAATGGTGGATTCAGGGCTTAATTTGGGGGGGGGCATGAAGAGGGCAAAAGTACAAAAAGTACATACATTTGCTACAAAACTGGCACAGTTGTAACACAGTGTAAAACAAAGGGAAACTACGGCGATTGGAGGGGTGGGGATGCCCTCCCACTGGATCCACCACAGGCCGTGGACATTACTCATGGATGTAACCAACTGCTTATTGGCGGCTAATATTTATAACTGATACCGAAAAATTGAATTAAATAATAAAAATATTACGAGGACGCCACATCTGTATTTGGTGTCTCTTTCTCAAGTGCGTAACATCGAAAATTTAGGTTCGAATATTTTTATATATAAATAAATATAATATAAAATAAATTTAAATGTATTTATCAAAAAATAAAAACCAATAAATAACTTTCTTCTCACCAATTATATTCATGAGGCAGATAAGCCCATACCAATCGTATATGGGTCGCTAATATTTAATGCTCAAAGTTAACATAATTATGTTAAAAAAAATTATTCTTTTGAATATTTAAAAATATTCATCAATAGAAACGGCATGGTTTCCCCACACCAATAAATCGTAGTTGCGATACCATTACCGCTATTTTGATTCGATACCACAAAAACATTAAAGATCACTTTGCGATTTATTTATTAAAAATAATTTCTTTATTAATGTTTACATTGGAGCGTGTATGAAGAATTGAACGTAATGTGATACATCTTTCTCTTTAGGTTAGTCATATTAGTTCAAATAATAAATAAACACATATTTATTAGATTTAAAAATAATTGTGATTTTAAATTATTTTATTTTTTAATACAATTGTATTTGAATAATAATAATTATCTAGATTAAAATGTGTCAAGTCTGTAGGCAATATATTTACGAGAATGTTATCTTGTATGCATTATGTACCATTTTAAGGACCAATTTATTATTCATAATTTTATAGAATTTTTAACCTTGATTGAAATAATATTTTAATTGAAAATGTATCAATATATACGATAAAACTTCCATATTACGAAGTCTCATGTCTCATAAATCAGAGGCATAAAAATAAATTCGTATTGTAGAGAATTTCGTTAAATAGAATTGAACAAAAAATTTGGTTCTAATTTGGTTTCGTTTTCAAAAATATTTTGGTAAATGGAAAATTTTGTTAAATTGAAGTTTCACTGTATTATTAATTAGTTAATGGATTTATTGAAATAAATTGTTTATATAACCGATAAGTAATACATTTAAATAAAGTATTATTTAAAGAAGATAATAATTTTTATTTTATTACAACAATAACTCAAGTTAAAGACATCTACGTCGCCATCTATGTGTAAAATATTAAACGTGTGTATGCCAAAAAGTATTATTTTCAACACAAGAGTGAATAACGCTTATCGCTTATACACAAAATGATAATATTCATAAAAGTGGCCTGGTGTGGTCGTGTGGTGCGGTGGTTGCAAGCATCAGCCGGTGTCCCTAGTTTCCGGATGGGTGACCACCCGAGTGTTTGGTCAACAGAATCTCACCACATATCACGTATCCTAACCAACAATACAAACCCCACAGTTAAAACCGACTATAGAAAACCTTCAAGCTGACATGACCTGATATGATATGACATCAGACGTTGAAGCGTTAACTCAAAAAAAAAAATAAATAAATAAAAAAAATTATCGCGTAAATAAATGTTATAATGAAAAAGTGTATATTAAAATAAAATAGATAGTTACCTATGCGCTTGTACTTTGTTTTCTCCGTCTTATACAAATGTATGACATATCATATTATGTTCATTCACTAGTTTCAATAGTGTGATGCAGGTGGTGGTAGTGTGATGCAGGTCATTGACTACGGTGGGTTGGTAAAGGATTATTTCTTTATACATTTTCTCGATGTGTAACTGAAGGGTAAGTACCTACAATCTACATGGATAGCCACCACAGATTCGGCAAATATCAAATATACACATTATTGCACGTTAAATTTCATATTTTATATTTTATATATTTTACGAAAGTACCTAAAACGATATAATATCAATAATAATGTGTCGCCGTATTTCGACTTTGTGCACACTCTCACAGGACATACGCGGCAGACGGTTGTGGCGAAATGGCACATGTTTGGAAGTCGGTGGTCCGTGAGATGGCACCACATGATACGTACCATAGCGATTTCTAGCCGACCGTGCAGGCAGCGATTAACGTTGACATGCCAGTGCAACTTGTAAATTTAAGCACCCGTGGATCGAGTTAAAAAAAAAAAAAAAACTGTTCAACACAATCATTTGATCGGTAGGTGAATTAAAAAAATGACCAAGACATATAAAAAATACTAAACAAATTAGTCTATTAAAATTATTATTGTATTTACTTATACAGTTATACTATATGAATACAGTATTATACTTGCATTGTTTTGATGACCATGTTATGTCGATATGTCAGCTCTCGATTAATTGATTGAAACTTTAAATTGAAATTACATTGTTAAAAACTGAAACATAATTGAAATACAATTAAATATAATATATAACATAAGTATATAATATTTCAAATATTTTATTTAAACCTTGTTTAGCATAATGATTTGTTATCAGTTCTACGAATTCATATTTACTGTCTACTGATTTCATCTCATTGGTATTTTGAAATTAATCCTTAATTTTGTTTACGTTTAAAATTCACATTTTTTCTTGGTGTTTTACATTCATTAATACTCTTTAAAGTTATATAGACATTAGTTTGAATATTTTCTATAAGTTCAGTAATCCATGGTATTATATATTTATATGTGATGTTCGTTTATGAAAACGATCTTTGAATATAGAGTGAAATGGTTCACACACGTTCGTCGTCCTAGTTAAACTTACCGATAATGCAGCCCACATGTGGTCACTGCAGTGATGGAGGGTAAGTATACAATCGTCTTCTATATAAACAGTATCTACCGAAGTCAAACATTTTAAATTTGTGTAACATGAAATAAAATTATATTTTCTTTTTCATTACTTAATAGTAAGAAATGTTCTTTTTGTTTGGTTTCAATATTTAAAACATTTAAAGCTTGGTCTATTCAGAAATAGATTTTGGATTTTCTGGGAGGGTTTTGAGTCTCTTTTCATACATATTTTTTCTTATTCTATTAATGCCGTTTACTGTTATTTCTTTGGCACACTCATTATGTATTAATTCTTGTAAAATGATGATTTTTTTTTTGGTCTTGTACTTACGTCTTCTAGCGCTTTCCTTTTGCTTGAGGTATTAACAATTTGCCGATTTATGGTATTTTCATTTACAGTTTCGTGATGGTGTTCATTTACCGTGTACAATACTTCACTGTCGGAATTTTTTTATTTTTTTACTATAATTTTGGTGGTTTGGATTTAAAAAAAAAAATTGAAAAATGTGGGTAGTTCCACTCAGCCCATTCATTGGCTACACCACTACGACCGTGCAACCCAAGCGGTGACCAGATCGTGACCGGTGGCCATAGCGTACGAAAACGTGACGACGACAATGTCACGGAAGTCGGGTCTACCAGAATGCCAAATTAATTATTATTATTATTATTATTATTGAACGGACCGTGGTCGACATTTTTACGATGATAATATTAGTATACACATTACACACATGTCGCATGATACAACTACGTTGCAGTGTAATGAATATTATGATAAATGATAATAGAATAACTATGAATATTTCAATATTTTATATAATACATTAATATTGCGTCGTTCATCGCTTAAGAATCATACTTACGTTGTGAATCTCAACATAATATGGTTTTGTCACCGCTTGGAATGTCACGTGGGGGGAGGGGGTCAGTGAAAACAAATTCTTAGACAATAATATTGTACATAACATGTAGGTACCTAATCTTCTGTTGAGGTGCATATTTTGGTGAAACTATCGTATTTGAACAATATTTAGTAAAAATATTCATGTTTATTTGTTGAAGTCTTTATAATATAATTATATTATGAAGATTACGCCTATAAACGATTTTAATTAGTTAGGAATTTTTAAATAACCACGCCGTTATAAAACTCAAAATGTGTAGGAAATCTTACACACTTACACACCTAAGCATAAGTATATCTACTTCCAATAGGCAGGGATTGAAGTGGGGAGGACACAGGAGGACTCAAAACGTCGTGCTGGTACGCTAAGGCATTGAAGCTTAATCACAGTACCTTTTTATCCGATGAAATTATATATTTATTTTTGAAAATGTATAATTTTATATTTTTCAGTAGGTATTAATAAAAAATTAATGGCCTAGCTGATGAGTTTCGCATCTTATTAATTAATATATATATACAGTTTTGTACAATGAAGCCCTACCTAATTCCTAAGAGAAATATAATATGTTCCTTTTGATATTGTTTTGTTATATTTAATTTTGTTAATTTATAATATTATGTTAGTGTTAAAAAACTATTCTTTGAATTCAAGTTCTAAGAAGAAAGAAAAATTTAATTGATGTGCCTGCCTAACTATGCCTGTAGTTTGTACCTATTTAATTTAAGTTAATAAATATATATATATAAAGACATTATGATTCTATATAATATTTATATTTTTGCTACCTATATTAACAAAAGCCTTAAATATTTCGAGAAAAAATGTTTTGATTCAACATATGAATGCATTTTTGTACTGGAAAACCTTACATGGAACGCTTAAAATAAAATATGAATCACAGTACCCCTTGCCATTTTGTGCCACTTAACCCCTGTGAATAGGGTTTCGTTAATTGCGACGTGGGAAAGGGTTTGTTGAATGTTTGATAGATCTGACCACCTGCACTCCTTGTAGTATTATGCACCCTCGAAGTCACCGCGTTCACAATATTATCATAATAAATATAATAAATATGATTTATTTTTTTTTGGAACGCACTCGGAACACTATATAACGGTAGCTTCGGGACGCACTAAGGAAACTACCAATAAATAAACGGCTTAAAGTCGTGTGTAATATTATTTTATCATATTATTTTTTGGTTCTATAATATTATTATTCACTCGTGCTGTGCGGTTGTTCCGATACAACGTTTAAACTATACAATTTAATATGTTGTGGCAGTTATCGTATATTCGTGTCTATATTATTGGGTACCTTAAGCGAAGTACCTTCGTAATATAATAATACGCACTAGTCGCTGTGGGCTCACGTTATTTCGTCCGACTTCTACTCGGCGCGTTCATTTGGCCGGAACACGGTCGATATCCTCCGTTTGATTTATATTATACATTTTGCGGTTCGACTAAAATGGGTTTTTGTTTTTGTTACAACAAACTCAGATTTTTAATACTCTTAAGTCTTAATCGCCGTAGACTGTGTATTTTAACAGTGTTTTTGTATGTATATAGGCGACAGTAAACGGCCAAGGAATTGAGACAAATCGCGTCTAATATAATATAAACGGACAACCGCAACCACCACCAATCCTATTATTGTCTGTCGCTACATGGTTTAATTAAATACACTACGCGTGGCAAAATTGCGCAGAAACGAAATTATTGTTATATATTATACGTTTAGGTTATAGTATAATATGTTGCAGTTGTATATTATACCAGAGCGGTTTTGTAACTGCGAATTTTCGGGATTTGAAACTGACTATAATATAATACTCCGATATAAATCCCTTACCACGTTTTTGGTATTTATTGTGTATGTTTTGATATTGGATTGATAGCTAAATTATAAACTGAAACCACACGATGGTAAAACTCAAAGCGTGTGGTCTATAGAGAATACAAAATATGACGAATGCTTCCTAACCTTACATAATTTAAACTATGCACGATTAATTGGCACTAAATAATATTATATACATAATGTCATTTTATTACATGTATCATACTATTACTCTATGAAATTTATAGCTAAACGACGTTTATGCACAATTATTCCAAATGTCCGTTCAATAAAATAGGATTATAAATAAATAATGAACAACAATATTTTATCTAGTACGCAAATATTTTATGGCCGTTGCAAAAGAGTAGGTACCTATACACTTATATCTTGTTATTGAAAAATGTCAAAGTTTTTAGGTTCCAATTTTAACGGTTGAGCAATAAAACATTACGCGTTTGACAGTTTTGATTGCACTTTGAAAAAGTATTCTGTAATTTTGTTTTATTTACTTTAATGGCTATATTATTATATAAGACATAAGTGTTATATTCTAATTCCTAATTTAATAATTTCGGTTCGTTAAATTATTTAAATTAATCATCCAATATATATCTATATGATAATATATAATAATTTTATTGTACATATTATATAAAAAATACTTAAATAAATGTGTAATAAATTTACTTTTTAAAACTCACGTTCCTTTTGGCGCACATCACATAAATCAATATGATATTATCATGATGAGAAAGGAGAATATTACTATAAGTACTAGTAATATATTTTATCTTGTTGGGTAGGTACCTACTTAAAATATTTAACACTTTCACACGAAGTAATCCCTTTTACTTCAGAATTTATTAAAGGTAATTATCTTAAAATGATCTTATAACGTGAATTATTGTTTAAATAAATTAATAATTAAGTCAAATATTTATAAAAAAAAATCTATATTGTATGTATTATGTACATAATATTAAATGTATCGATACTCTAATACAATATATAATACAATAATATAATACATAGGTACATCTACCTAACAGACGACAATAGTTATAAGTATTTGTCATTTACGTAATATTATTATTCATTAGGTATCAGTATCGATTTTTTTTTTTTAATCATTTGTTTTCTCGATGTTTTACCGACAAGGTGTGTAATAATGTCAGTAATAAACGGGACTCCTTGGGCGGTGGGCTATCGAGCCGGCAAGAGAAGAGTATCTTGACGAGTACGATGTAAGTTTACCCGACGCCACAATGTTCCAAATTCCAATTGCAAAATTTAAAACCCAATCATTAATTTTACCACGATTTGTATCAACTTGTACCACTCATTTCACAATTTGAACCACCGCATTATTCCCAGAGAATACACACTGATTTCGGCCCCTCAGTATATATTATGTAGGTACTAGCTGACCCCGAGCACTACTTTGCCCGTAAAAAATGCCGAATCGTATAATCGTATGATTCAAACATTGAAGAAAACGGTGGATAGTGATAAGTAACTTTTTTTCTTACGGGTAATAAAATGTTAGCAAAAATAAACAAATATGTGGTTATAATTTTAATCCACGCGGGTAAAAAATATAGTGATGAAATATGAAAATGTAAGTACAGGTTTAAATTATATTCAATCATAATAGCAATTTTATTTTATGTAACCAAATCGAACCTTTTATAAAACAAAAAAATATTAATCTCTACTATTACTATTATAATATTTTTAACCAACGGGAACCATTTATAAACAAAAATAATTTTGATTTCCATCGTGAATCTTAAAATCCTTGTGTGCGAGCACCTCATTAAAATGAGAATTTCGGAAAATTCTTTCTCAGAGCACCATTACATATGGAATACATGAATAATCAAAATTTCAAGTTCATAGCTATCATAGTTTAGGCTCTAATTATTGGCGCAAATAGGTGGAGGCTTGGGGGACTTAGTCCCCCCACATTTCTGCCAAGTCCCCCCAGTTCAAAAGTCAGTTATTAGTACTGAGCATATATAATTTTTAGAAAATATTATAGGAGGGGCTTTAGTCCCCCCAAAATAATTTGTCTATTTGCGCCTATGGTTCTAATACGTTTATCAGTCGGTCAGTCAGTCAGGACACGTTCGATTATATTATATAATATACATATGCAGTGGCGTGGCGAACTAAAAAATATCCAGAGGCAAGTTACAAATATCCCAAGTATTAATATAACTAATTATATTTCAGATCGTTATTAACTACCTATTGAGTATATTATCATACTAAATTTACTTGGGGACCCACCGGCTACCACCCACCCGGCCGCCCCTCTATTTAAGAAAAATTTCAGAGGCAATATTGTCTCTGAAATTACCGTTTACCACACCACTGTTGTACATATGCACCTATATTTAATCACTATATTATATATTTACTGTAGTATCAGCATACAGATAATGCACAATAATAACAATGACTGATTTTCTCAAAAATAATAATGTAGTAAGAGACTATTTAGTAGTTATTTAGATATATTTTTAAGGCTGACTTTTATTGCTTATTGGGCAATGATAAATTAAAATAATAAATAATTTGAAAACCACTGTAACTAAGCTATGTTTTAATATATTCCATTTAGCATTTTCAATTGAAAACCTATGGTGCATTTTTAGTTGTACGACCGCGACATATGCATTTTTAATTTAAAACGGAGAGAAGAATGTATTGATTTTGCAATGATACATATGTTTTTTATTTGTATCTGAAAACACTTTTTACAGTAGAAAAAATGCTTTGATTTTCAACTTCAGTATGTAGGAAAGTTAATCTAGATGGTACTTTGGGGGGGTCAATAGTAAAAAAGCCAACTACTTTTCTAAATAATTGGAAAAATATAAGGTTAAACAGACATTTTTACTCAAAACTTGTTTTCCACAAAATCTTCTATCTGATTTTGTTTTAATTTATTTTAAAACGAATGATTGTAGATACTTGATATATTCACCGAATCTTTATATTATAATTTTTAAAATATTTCGACTCTTTTTGAGCTAATTACAAGCTACTTTATATTTTTGATTTTTTTTTTTAGTACTTTTTCAATTAATGTTGATAAAAAATGTTTTAAAAAAAAAAAAAATTATTTTATACATTTATATAATGTTAAATTTCTATAGCTAAGACTTGTAGTAAAAGGTTCATCATAATAGTAGTTCATACTTAACCAAAACATTTAAAAAATATATCGACACATTTCTTTTTTATGGTAATTTTAGTTTAATTTTGGACGAAATCAATAAATGCAGAATAATGATTTTGTTGTAATTTAAAAATATTATTCATGGGCACTAGACACTTTTAACGAAAATATATATTATTATATTTGATATATGCAATGATTTGTTCAAAATATTTATTTTTATTAAAATATAATTCCTATATTCCTAGGTACTCACTGTTTTATGTCATTACTTAAATTATCATCATTGACGATAACAAATATGTACTTATATATATATATATACATGGCATAGGCGCAAATAGGGGGGGGGCTTTAAGGGCTAAGCCCCCCAAAAATGACCATAGTCCTCCCAAACATTTCCTACATTTTGTTTTAAGCGTATTCAATATTATTAAAGTAAGGTCCTATTAGCCCTATTACCCCCCCCCCCCCCTCAAATCCCAAATGCTATTTGCGCCTATGACACAGAGTGATTCATTTAACGTTAGACATTAGACACTTGTTATATGAAAAGTAGATGGTTAAAGTGTTAAACGATAAAGTGTCTTACGTTAAATGGATCACCCTGTATAATATTAATGTATTTATTTTTTATTTATACTTCATACTCGTTCCTAACCCTGTCAAGGTGTCACATAATTGTATTGTTTCAAACTATTTTTATTGAATTTTTATTTTGGAAAACTCGTTTTCCACTTTTAAAAATACAGTTTTTAATCATTCAACTGGTCGATCAAAATATACTTGTCCTAAATCCCCATTGTTATAAATATTCCCACGAGTTTATTATCGGTATCTTATAAAACGAACATTTCTGCAGTCCTGCTGGTTTCAAATAAAATAATTGTTAATCGAGTTTATATTATACAACTACCAATCAATAAACGTTGAATACATTATCTTTAATGAAACACGGTGTGCATACTGAAGCTTGAAGCTTAAAAATTATTTTCTATGTTTTGAGACAGAACAGCTTTAATAATGCTTTTTCCGCAGAGGAATATAATGTAGTCCTCTGAAATGAATGCTCAATTATTTTCTTTTAAACCAATTAATATTTTCAATTATTTTATTCATCAACATTTTGCAATGAATTCGTTTAACAGCAGTGTAATTTGAATACGTTTATTCTCTTTTAAAGAGGAATCTGTATTTATATATTATATTGAAATGTAATAAAAATAAAAATAAAATGTTTAAAATGATCTTCGGCACAATGGAATATTATGGTAATATGAAAGGTATTAAGTTGTAATATTCAGTATCAGTAGGAAAAATATTCCTTTTGAAGTATTATAATTATAACCCACTACTTTGTAAAATGTAGACTCCAGTCTACGGGGCTTTTATATGATACGTCGTGCATAATATAATATGAACAGAGAACACAATAGAAAACTATAAGAATCTCAATAATTCGAACAACTTGCATTATTAAAGTAAACTAGATCAGTATAATATTGGGTGCATAATTTAAGCCCTGTTATTTTCAATTTATTTTGGTGCCTAATTAGGTACATTTGAAAAACATATAAACCGTTAAACTTGGGGTACAAAATAACAGTATACCTACAACACGTACTACCTATATGCTTTCCCAAATTAAATAGAAGTTGTTTTGATTTGATTTTTAATTTGTTTAATTATTATCATAGTACTGAACTCAAAAAAATCGTGGCAGAATCGATTTTTTTATGTTATGAAATGCGATATCATTGTTATTGCTTTGACATCTTTGTATATAATAATAACATAAGTTTGACAGTTCATGCATATAGCTATTTTATTATGATCATAGAAACATAGATGCTTAAGTATTCACTTATATATGAAAAATCGTTAAAGCTAAAAAAAAACTGATGGAATTGCGTTAGTACTTGGTAATATATAAAATATGAATGACTAAACTTTATTTTGTAAGGTTTAGATTTTAAAAAAGCACCGAAAAGTTTTGATTTTTTGTTGACTAGACCCTCTCCAACCTTTTTTTACGGTGGGCTAAATTTGAGATACGCTTTGGCATCGCAGCCCAACACTTTTAAAGGAATAGATCGGTTAAGAAATTGAAGAATAGATAAGATTTATTTAGAAAAATGAATTTTTTGTATACTTTTTTTATTTTATAACGAGTTTTTCTATTATTAGTTAGTGTTAGTAATTAGTATAACATAGATATAGATTATTATTATGAGCTGTTACAAATAACACCAAAAGAAAAAACTAATAAATTAATTTTATAGTACTTGGAAATTAACAATATCAAAATTATTATTAATTGAAAATATTATAATCACTAACTAACCACCAAATTTCATTGAGCTGGAAGTATTCATTATTGTTATACGAACAAATTCGTCGTCTATTTATATATGCTGTCCCGGTCTGGAGTCAATGTGCTACAATTCATTTAAATGATAAATAAAATACAAGTCATACTATCCAAAGTCCTATGTGTAATTTTAAATGCCCCAATTTTTGTTTATAACTATGCTTTGTACATAGAATTAAAAATACCAACAATCGAAAAATAGCCATAGACCATAGTACTATACTAGATACGCAAACAGTCCAGTGGCGGCTATCTTATACTCAAGGTGTATCTGTCGATATACCTTATAGTTGGGTGGGTGGTCATGGACCACGGTGTGTATAGTGGGTAATGACTAATGACCCTAAATTAATAAAAACTATATATTTAATAAACCAACTGGTGGCTATAAGTGTAATATAGTTAAATACGAATAGAAAATACAAAATAGTAAATATATTGGAATATTGGATGTAGAAATTGTTGCAATTTCAATGTTTCAAATACACAGTATACAATACAATTAACTCAGAACATTATATTATATTATTATATTATGAATTATAAATATTATATATTAATAAGTTATCATCAATTATTAATGTTTGTACCTACCTAGTCGATATAAGATAATTTTTATATTTTATTCGTTTCATTTATTCTGTGGCTATACAGTAGGTATAGGTATACAATATAGCTAAGTATTGACTGAAAAAAAAATACACTAAAATATTTTTAGTTATACCGTTAATCGCTATTAATTATTACTTATTAGTAATTATATTGAGTACGAAGTATAAACTACAAATACCTATTTGAATTAAAAAATACAAACTTATGTCTGATTGACTATATTTACATACAAATATAGTATGAAATAAGTAGAAAATTGAATAAAAAAATCTTAATTTATTTTAGATTCTAAGTGGAATAATGTGTTCTTTTTTTTATTATTTTTTTTTTGTGTGTCTATAGTCACTAAAAGGTATAATGAAGCCTACAGGCTCAATACAAATGCTTCAATTTTCTTCTACAGAATCTTTTCTGGTTGGAAAGTGAATCTAGTTCTGTACTTCAGGAGGTCAAAAGTAATCAGAAATAGTTATGAAAAACAAACAACAAATTAAAGAAAGTTGAGATTTTTACAGAATGCTTTATATTACCAATTTTTACGCGCCATAACATTTTCGAAATATTGTGATGCTTTTAAACTATTTATAAATTATTATCATAAGAAAATTTCGAGTTTTATTGGTTTTTTAATTTATTGTTATCGGTAAAAAATTTTTCATTCAGTCGAAAAACTTGAAATTGTAAAACATCGGTCCTCATCATGTGTTTTTGTTACCTAGTGCAAAATTAAAAAAAAGTTGAGCGTAAATCCACAATAGTTTTTATGAACGTCTGAAGTTAAAGTTTTGATAAAATTCATCAAAATCGCGAAATTAATTCGAGTTAGAAATTCATACAAATTGTTCTATGTATATCTAAGATTTGAAACTTTCAAAATTACTTTTAAGTATTCCTACATTTAACAAAAAAAATTAAATGTACAGGAAAGACAAATTAAATTTTTATGTGTTTTAAGTTAGACATTGGATATTCACCCGTAATTTAACAAATTCTCATACAATTCTTTATTTTGTCGTTTTTCAAAAACCATTAATCGGTAGATACTTAAAATTTTCATTTAATGATTATTTTATAATTTTCTATACATTATAACGTTTTAAAAATACATTGACTCGTATTGGGGTATTTATAGGCATTTAAAATATTCAATTTTTTTAAACAACTACTGCTTACTGTACAGCAGAGTGACACCCACTTATCCGCTTTTTTTCTTGTATTTGTAGGTGTGGTATAGTATAAAAAAACAAATTATTGGTTACTAAATTGTGTACCAGAGTTGGCGGGTGGGTAGTTAAATTCAAAATTTGATACACCTTTATTTTGTTTGATAGCCGCCACTTGCAAACACTAACAAATGGTAATCAAAATAACAAAATATTATCTGACAAATGAATTATTTTCAATTAAATGTAAATTATTACCTATGTCTTGGATCTTAACAAGTAGAAGACAAGTAAAAAAAAAATTATTAATTTTTTATTCATAAAAAAAAAAAAAAATAAACCTACAAAAATGTAATAATTATAGTGCATATTATTAAGAAATTACCTAAAATATTTAGAATAGGATGAATAGGTAAATAGGTACATAAAAATAATAAATAAACACTATTCGTAAAAAAATATCATGTTAAAAAAAACACGAATAATAATAATTAATGGTCATTAAAATGTATAAGTACGAGTTGAGGAGAAAATTGTTAAAAATTGAAACTCTGTGATTTTATTTTGAAGAAAAATAAAATACCCTTTGCACCATATAATATTGATAGCAGGTAAGGAAATTTGAAATATCTTATAATATTATATTAGGTAGTGTTATAAATTATTTAGATTTCAATTTAGACAATTTAGTAGGTAAATTTTCTAGAATAATATGAAAAGTATTTAGAAATAGATTTAAACATTCTGGAGGAAACAAAAACACAACAGTAATAATAACTAATATTAAAGCAATGAGATCCAAGAGATAGTATTGATACAACGATAGGTTAATTGCGTGAGATGTCAAATGGAGAGCTCTGTGATCTCTATGACGTAGATTCTATTATTAGAGTATTATGGACAATAATAGGTATAAAACATAATTTAAGGATTAAAAATAATTTGTAGATTTTAGTGAGTATTTTTTTTAAAAATGTATGACAAAAATAATCGTCACGAACATAATATTATTTCTATCCATAAGGCAAATATTGAAACTATTCCCTGCCCACCAACCTACATATAAAATTAAAACCTGCCTACGCACATTTTTTTTTTTATATTATTATTATTAAATAAATATTGATATTAATTTACAATAAACTACCCAAAACTACCCACCTACCTAAATTTGTTTGCCCCGAAAAAATATGTTCGTGACGACACTGTGCATTAATTATATTTGTAATTTTAAATATTCATTTTAATTTCACCCAATTACAGCATATTATAGAGTTCTAATATAATACTCTAATTTCTAAAGCTATACATCCAAATAAACAGTTAAAATAAGAAAGAGTATAACATTTGGAAAAAAAGGAAAAAAATATACAAAAAAACTGTTCAGTTTTGCAAATTATAATTTAAAGAGGTCAGAATTAGTAATAGACTTACAGCGTACTAAATGGTTTCATTCAGACCATAGTTCGTTTAGGATAGTGGGCTAAAGAAGAGGAAATATGACATAATATATATTTTGTATATTTAATATTAGTTTATCACATATATTGGAATTAACTGTACATTATTAAATATACATAATAATAAAATATTTAAGAAGGTAATGATCAGAGGAATTTGTAATTATTTATATTATATACCTGTACATTTTTAGTTTAATCTATGGCATATGATTAAGTAGATACAAATATTTACACCAGCGATACACTTTCTATGAAGTAAATTTTTTTTATGTGAGATATATGTCTCGACCGAGACATAGACCATATAATATTACTATATGACTTAAGTAATAATAGTTATATATTTTATTTAAAATATTTTCCAAGATTGTTATGACTAGGTATGTATTCTGTCTACTGGATCAACAATTGTTTACGATTAATGTTGGCGCCATCGTAGCTCTTGCGATAATCGTCTGGATTTCTACGATGACTTGCGTAGTCAATCCTGTATCGGAAGTAGGAGAATTAAACTCATATAGTATGGTTGATGCGTTTGTTGAATAATAACACTAATGATTAAGGTGTCCAAAATAAATAATATAACATTATAACAATAATATGACAACGTCAAATGGCCGACGAAGACGTCTCTTCGTCACAGCGTATATTAGAAAAGATTCCTGCACAATACGACTACGTAGATTGTAATAATAACAATAATAGACAGAATAAATATAAAAATAATACTCTTAAGAATAATAATTATTATCAATATGTTGTGGTGGCACAATGATAGCATTTTAATTTTTTTTTCGATTGAAAACGATTGATCAGATGTTTTGGACGCGGTGCTTTAGATAGCTGCTAGGTACTTAAAATATATGAGTTTTTTTTTAAAATCTTCAGATTAAAATTAAAAAAGTTTCATTTTAAAACTAAATTAAAAATTGCTTAAGTTTCTACAGGCACTCAAATAAAATACAAGCTATTAATATTATTGTACGCATAATAAACGCTTATTCGTATTTATTCACAGCAAATAATATTTCAATGGACCTTACATTCCATTTAAAATACTTCCATTTCGATTATGTAATCCACTCGGCTTAAAGAGTCGTAAAATCATTTTGAAATATATTTTTAATATAATATGTTAGACATCGCAAATTTACGAAATATCATGTTGGTACTTGGTAAACAGTAATTATTGCGATCCTTTCTCCCAATCCTACAGCAGCGAGGGTGTGGGGATCATAAAACCACCGAAGTTACGATACGACGTACCTATAATATACATTTGGCACTATTTCACAATTATCCACAAGCATAATAAATTTGTGTGATAATAAATTGCTTGGATGCTGACCGCTTCTAGAAAATACTATTACCTATATGCTTTGACATTGTCATCATGTGATTATAATGGAAAGAAGCTTTGTTGTGTATCTAATCGGTATCGATTGTTTTTAGTACAATAACGAAAATACAAAATAGTTTTATTAGAATTCTAAATTATTATCATTGCAGTATCGGAATAAGACGTGATGACGTTAGATTAATGATTTTCTTGGTGTGATTGAACGATCGATTAATATGAAATTACTAGCTCAAATATTCTAAACACATCTATAAGAAAATATCATAGAATTGTATTACCAAATATTAATGCTTAAAAGTTAATTTTGTAGCACATTAATTATGATAGTACGATATAGTATTACGGTCGGTTTGTTATTTTATTAATACCAAATATGTATATACTAAAAAATGATTTCAGTCAAAATGTTATATCATATAGTAGGTAGGGTCGCGTATCGGATTGATCAAAGTAATACGAACATTTTAACTTTAATTTATAATTTATACTAAATATGGTAATTTAGTTGAATAGAGTTTTTGATGATCCAGTATGTACTTGATAAGTTTAAGAGATATACCTACAGGTGAAGTTTGATATGTTTTGAACTTTTCATTAAACATTTGAATACTATTATACAAGAATGGAATTATTTTAAAGTTAGATCATCTTTTTTCTCGGAGACTCGGTAGAGGCCTCTTTGCAAGAGGAATAAAGGATGTACGAATACCGGCGTGGACAATAATAATTGTTATGTTTGCTTCTGGATATATTTTGGATGAAATATTTTATCAAACCTTCACTGAACATCGCAAAAAACAATCAAGCTATTATTACGTATACAAATAATAAATTATGTAACTATTATATATAATAGCTTGAAGTGTATAATATAATTTATAGTATCGGCAATAAAATAAACTATAAATAATAAACATGAATAAATAGCATTAAACTATAGTGTCTATACATTTACGCGGTTTAAATTACCTATTATATAATATAGTATGCACGGTTATAGGTAGGTAGGTTAACAAAATAATAAAATAAATTAATAAATTATTTAATAAATTAATTTAAAATAACTACTTAATAGATGAGTTTATAAGTCAATCTAGAAATGGAAAAAGGGTGGAGGGCTAGATGAAAACATTTACGATTATCAATCACTCCTAAATTAATGTCAATGAGCAAAATAATATAATATGTTTTGAGTATATCATATTGTATTGCTCCTCTTATCTCTTTACTTAGCTAATAAACTGAAAATTAAGGTAATCTTTGAAATATTTTAGGTCCCTATGGCCTGGTGAAGGCTTCAGCCCCATAGCCCCTCTTGTATCCACGCATGGGTATACATAATATACACGCATGTTATAGGTAACCAATACAGACAGCCAATAATAATTATGTTTAACTGAACGATTTTTCGTTGGGGCTTATATTAACAAAGTACAACTCATCGATTTTAGAGGTTCTATACCAACGGGTATTTCAACGAGTATTTCAAGTTATGATACCTAAGCAGTTTACTTATTTTACTTTAGTCTTTAACTATAATATTATATACTTGACTGAAGCCGAGGTTACGCGATGATAGTCTAGTGCGATAGTGATTATTGCGAAAGTACTCGATAGGCGATAGCAGTGGCGGTCAATTGATTTTGTCATGGGAGGGGGGATACGGCTGATTGTTTAACATATGCATTATTTTATCATTAAAAATATAATTTATGGTTATGTCTAATATCAATTTATAAAATTATGGTAAATACAAACTTTATTTATAAAGTTACAGTAAGTAGGTATACAGACTGAATCACCAACAATCCCCCCTCCACCCCCGGAATGTTTTCGGTATAGTAGGACATTTTCCCCCGATACATTTTTGATGCGGACAATTCTTCCCCCCCTTTTTTTTTTAAAAGTTTACTATTTCATAATAATACTTTATTATTTAATATGAAAAATGTATTATTTTATAATTAAATAATTTGCTTATTGTCTAATATTTTCATAAATATAATAAATTATAAATGTATATTTTTGATCAACTCAACTACTTGAATAAAATTCAAAAGCAATTATTAAATTGTGAAATATCCAAACTGGTAGTCTTAACAACAACAACAAAAAATATATGTTTAGAAATAACAAAAGAATTAGTAATCAAATGTTTTTTACAAAATGTATCATTTTTATACCTGAATTTTTAGCATTTTTATTAATTTTTAATGCTTAAAATATAAAATATATGCTTATATTTTTATTTTTGAAGTAGTTCAGTTGATCGAACAAATAGATTTATAATCTATTATATTTATGAAAAAAAAAATGTTTATATTATATTTTATATTAAAAAAAAAAAAAATAATTTCATATTAAATAATAAATAATATAGTATTATTAAATTCAATATTAATAGTCAATAATGAACTTAAAAAAAAAAACTGGGGGGAAAATGTCCATTTAACATACAGACTTTATAGTATTAACAATATTTTTATTATATTCGTATATCTATTTTGTTGTTTTTTTTTTTGCAAATACGTCCATTACATCGTTGGATGTTATATTTATAACCCCACAATGAACATCCATTGAAAAAATATTACCGCTACGTCCACAACTTGATTTTCTGTAACGATATTATCATATTAGTGATCTTAATTATTTTTTCATCCGTTTAGAAGTAGAAGCAGAGAAACTTGCATCAAAATAGCTAGTAATTTTGCTTTTATAGACATAGTAATTGTGAAAATGTAAAAAAGACAAAATAGTCAATATTACAAAAGACACCGACTGTATAATAGTAAGTAATAGTACTACACGGACCTACAGTAGAAAACACGAGTACGAAAGACTGAAGACGAATCACGGTGATAACTAAATATTATGACTTATGAGTTATGATAAATAATAAGCAATCGATATTTCAAGTTTTTAACCAACAAATGACCTAGTGCTGTTGGTACGTAATATTGTAAAATATACCTACCGATCGCACTATCGCCCGTATGGGCCAATGTTCTGGGAAAGTGTAGAGCTAGTTGTTATTGTGAATTCTCGATGATCGAGGGGGATAATTCCCATATTATATTTTGTGTAAACAACTAAATATTAATAATGATAATGGTATCCTAGTTCCTAGATATGAGTCTAGATAATAGTATAGTCATGTAATATAAACACGTATAAAAATATTCTGACATTCTGTCAGAATTTACAATATTTGATAATTTGTATTTAGAAAAAAAATAGAACAAAATTTAATGCATTATAGAATATACTTAATTATAAATTGTTATAAATATTGAAAAAAAATTCACGGAGGGGATTTATCCCCCCCTTTTTGACCGCCACTGCGGGTAACATATGTATTTAAGTATATTAGTTCATAGTTGGTATGTAGAAGGAATAATAATATAATATGTATCTTAACGTTCACTTCACAAGTTCTACACAATACATATTATTTACAATTCTTGTATGGTGTATATAACCGTCTATGTCGTATCCGCCGGTGTAATGCGTTTTTATAAGATTTATTCCGCAGTCATTCGTCACCTCTAGTGTTTGATGCCTTAAATATTTCTTGGAACATATTATCCATGTAGCGTTTATACTGCAGGTCTACGGTCATTATACTCTGTATAATCAACTAACGAGTTTTTTAGTCGTTAAATCTGTAACAATTAATACACTCGACAAACGAAAAAAAAGAAACAATATTTTTTTGTTCACATCAAATATGTTTATTTTGATAAAGGCCAAAATAAGTGAACATTTATAATTTTGATAGCTTAAATAAAAAAAAAAAATACGACGGACAGGATAGACACAATAAACAAGAGGGGGAGGATGCGAGATGGCGATTGGTGCGGAAATGTAGTGTTGCTGGCCACTGGTCACCTCTGCACGTTCTCCAATCTGTCCCGTGGGTTGACGAGTGTCGCTGGCGCGTTTGCTCGGACGCTTGACGACCTTGCCCAGCCGGCGAGGCCCAACCGAGACGGCCACAGGGAGCGACCACGGTTGATGGCGACGGACTGCAGCTAGTGCGCGATGTTCTGTGCGTCGACGGTCGACGGCGTGACGACTCGGCCGACGGACGGCGAAAACCAAGACGCGGAGCGAGCGAAGTGAGATTTTATGCTGCGGAACTGGTGGGACGAGGGAAGCGGCCAATGTGGGATTACCGCGGGGCGAAAAGGCGAGAGTCAGCGGATCGCATCACAGCGATCCTCGACTCTCGGTAATTTTCGCCC
>NC_042495.1:80651094-80658045 GCF_005508785.2 Acyrthosiphon pisum | reverse complement strand
AAGCAAAACTAGTACCTATACGATCTACTGATAAAACGTATGTACTTTACAGAAATCTTGTGATCAGCAATGTACTTATTCTGGTTTTCTATTCAGTTATATATATATGTTTATATGAGAGGAGATAAAACGTTTTGAAATGAAAACGTTTAAAAATAATTAAAATCGTTTTTTCAAATAATGAGATTAAGTGCTTGTATGCAAATACTTAAAACCCATTTAATATGAAGTTTATCCTAAAACATTTTAAACAAGATGTTATCAACTGTTATCTAATTGATTTTTTGTGATTTTTATTTAAAATGTTTGAATTATTTGTTAAGTAGAGGTACCTGTCCTATAAACAATTATTTATTCTATAAACTAGGTATTTCTAAACCGACTGTATAATAATAAGTAATAGTACTACACGGACCTACAGTAGAAAACACGAGTACGAAAGACTGAAGACGAATCACGGTGATAACTAAATATTATGACTTATGAGTTATGATAAATAATAAGCAATCGATATTTCAAGTTTTTAACCAACAAATGACCTAGTGCTGTTGGTACGTAATATTGTAAAATATACCTACCGATCGCACTATCGCCCGTATATGGGCCAATGTTCTGGGAAAGTGTAGAGCTAGTTGTTATTGAGAATTCTCGATGATCGAGGGGGATAATTTCCATATTATATTTTGTGTAAACAACTAAATATTAATAATGATAATGGTATCCTAGTTCCTAGATATGAGTCTAGATAATAGTATAGTCATGTCATATAAAAACGTATAAACATATTCTGACATTCTGTCGGAATTTACAATATTTGATTATTTGTATTTAGAAAAAAAATAGAACAAAATTTAATGCATTATAGAATATACTTAATTATAAATTGTTATAAATATTGAAAAAAAATTCACGGGGGGGGATTTACCCCCCTTCCCCGGTTTGACCGCCACTGGGCGATAGCTACTTTCATGTAAGTGAAGTATCCACACTTAGTGTCGAAGTCTAAACACATGCCACATCGCGATAACATTAATATAAATATTAATTTAACACATAGGCTATCGTCTATCGCAATAGTAAGCCGTTTTACACGAAGATATAACGATATAGAATTACACCCGATTGTATCATCAACTATCGCGTATGCGTGATATAGTCGTGTAAGATCTCTATGGCAGTATAGTTCGATAGTTTGCCTATCATGACGTTTACACGATGACACTCTCACGAGATGAGAGTAGATTTCACAATAGTAACTATCGGCGATCCGTCTTAAAAAGCACTGTCCTAAAAATAAAAAACTCATGGATTTTAAACAACTGAAATTATAATATTTCATATTATTATGGGGAAGTAAAGGTGAACCATCTCTAATTGTACACGAAATATCCATCTCAACAATAGTAGAACGCTTTATAATAACGCGATTAACGTGCGCTTAACTTTTATCCTTTGATCGAATTCTCCGTCGAAAACCGAAGATAAAACGTCATTTATTCACCTATATAAGACGTGTTGTCGCTGTAACGCCGGAATCCCCTTATATATACATATATATATATTATAAATACCGATAAACCGCTCGGCTTTCTGCGTGGTGAAAGTTTCACCTCTAGATGATCCGAAAAACATTTGGGATTATTACGGTCTCACTGCCGGGAATGTTTTTTTTATAATGTCACAAATGCAAATCACACCGACCGCCGTGGTCGAGACATAGATCTCTATTATTATATCTACTACGCGAGAGTATCGTGCAATTAATAGGGTCTGGGGGTCAGGGTTTGGGTCTATATTATAACCTGAGATCGTGTAGACATTTCGGCGTCGTGTATCCACCTTGCCTCAGCGGTTCTAAATTTATTATCGGCGTGGTGGCTCGGTCCACTGGTCACTTGACACGGCGCGTCCGACGATTTCAGTGTGATGCATTATTGCGGCTAGGTTCATTTTAATGATAATTCGAATAAATGTTATGTAGGCACATGATGGTTATCTACACACTAAAGTTTAGATAAGGAAAGATACCTAATAGTAAACTACATGATAAAAGTTCATCGCGATTGGTCGAGTGATCGCTATTATAACTGGCCAAACCGTCATACACCATACCTCACGTTGCACCTACCCAGGTACTGTATTAATGAATTTCATGGTTGGTTCTATAAATATACAGTAAATCTAAATTCAACTGTATATTAATTATGATTTTTTGTATTTTTCTACGAAAATAACAAAATTACATATTATTTATATGTTATTTTAAAAACAGTAGTATAGAAAATGACTCCTTCTATTAGAATATATTATTATTATTAAATATATTTTTTTACTACAAGCAATAGATAATAATAATATTGATCGTATTTTCATACTTCAAAAATCGTTTTCAGAAACAAAATAAAAATACATACCTACACTTTTAAATCCAACACATTCCATTGTTTAGTTTAGATTAATAAGTTTTGTTTACCTGTATACTAATTAGAGTAAGATGAGAAACACCCACTACCTACAAATATTCTAAGCTCTTGGTTTCTAATTTCTATACGTTCCTAATAATATGTAACTTATGGTCTATAAGATGAATATAATTAATGTAATATGATTCATGTTTCAATAGTACAATATCAAACATGTCCTTTATTATACGTGATTAGGGATATGACGTCATGACCATCTGATATTATTCATTTCTCGTATAAATTCTATGTAGGTATTAATTTGTATTATAGTGATGATTCCAAACTGTCCGTTTTTGGAGTATAAGGTTTAGCTTGAAATGCGAATTGAAATTGAAAATATTCTAACCGAACAAAATGTCTATAATGTCTTCCTAGTTTGGTCCAAATTAATTATAGATTACTAGCTGTCCAGTCCAGCGTTGTCCGTGATACAAATTTGTTTTTTTTTTATCAATATATTTGTATAAAACCGGCCAAGTGCGAGTCGGCACGAAGGGTTCCATACCATCATCTATAAACATGTTGGCAACACTGTTTGTTCTAGGATTTTCATATTCTAGAATTTTTAGTAATTGTTGTTATAGCGGTAACAGAAATACATAATCTGTGAACATTTGAACGATAGAACTTTCATGGTTCATGAGATACAGCCTGGTGACAGACGGACGGAGGGACGGATAGCGGGGCCTTAGTAATAGGGTCCCGTTTTATCGTAGGGAACCCTAAAAAATGTATATGAAATATTTCTACCGATTATAATAATAATATTATAATATGTAACCTATGGAAACCATTATTAAATAAACAAATAATATGTTTTCGTGAGATGCAAAAATTGCATGTATGAGCTACCTAAAGTTTTTGGGTCCATTATAACTTCGGTTACCAACATTAGTTTTGTATAGGTATATAGATTTAGGTATAATTAAACTTAATTCTATTCATTATTTATTTTGATGAATTAATATGACTTTTATTCAAAGTACAAATTAAATGAATGTAGTTATGTTAAATAAATGAAAAAACTAAATATAAACCTTATGAGTTAAAATAATTTGGAATTTTTAAAAATTCGTTTCGTGTTTAAATAAAAACTTTATAAGTTCGATTAGGTTTGGTTTTATTTTCAAAATTCAGGATTTTTCATAAACATCACTTATTTATACCATTATATCACAATAATAATATTATAATACTAGACAGTAAAATAATTATTAAATTTAGTTTGCTGAAGAATATTGTAAATTTAAATATTCCACTAAAGCTGGTCCCACACACGACTAGCGTAGTCGGTGAATATTCGTCAATCGTTGCGCTTCACGAGTTGTGTAGGAGGTATTTAATCGTAACGCATGGCAATTATTTTCACTCGCTGAGTAACTCATGGTTTCCAATCGGTTGTTGGTAAAAGCGGCACAAATCAAAGGAAAATCGGTAAATATATACGAGTCGTGTACTCGTGTATAGGAAAGACATTATCGTAAAGTCAAAATACACTCAAGCATCATTATGATGCTCGCCGAGCACACGAGTCGTGTTTGATCGGTTTTAGATTGCTTGAACCTTATATACAGGTTGATTCACAAAGCATGCTAACCTCATTTTTTCTTTAATAATGCAGTTATTCAAAATGTGATTTTTGGAATTCTTAAATATACTTATAAGACCATATTTTCAAATTCTTAAGATTTTTTTGTACTACTTGGGTGTTCTGTATAGGTACCTACAAACTTTTTTTTTTTTAAATTAGAATCTCCCTTTTCAACTGAATATTATTCAGTGGATAGTTTTTCTGAAAGATCACAATCAAAATTTGGATAAGTAGTTTTTAAGTTAGGTATTTAACTTTGTGTTCTAAGGTTAAAAGGTCCACGGTAATGGGTTTATAAGATATGGGATTTGAAAATATTGTAGTCATTAATATTAATCTATCAATATTAGTAATTTTTTAAAATGGCCCTAGTATCATAATTCATAAATAATAGTTTCAATATTACCTTTATTTTATATTTTTGTAAAACCATTTTTAAGGACTATTATCCTTTGTACAAACATTTTAATAACTTACTATAAGATTACTTATAAGAACTACTCATTCGTATTTTGAATTAGGTACATCAACATTTTCTAAAAAATTTTATTCACTAAATAATTTACAGTAAAAAGGGGGATCTTATTTGAAAAACAGAAATTTGTACACTATAAGACACAAGTTAAATAGTCCAAAAAAATTCAATAATTAAAAAAAATTGTCTTCAAGTATATCATGAGTATATTTAAAAATTAAATAAATTCATTATTGGAGGAAACAATGGTGGTGAGCCTTGGTGAATCATTCTGTAGTAGTGTAAGTTATAACTTATCAACCTATTAAATTATTAAAAAAATTAAGTTTACTAAAAAAAAAGTATTTTTGTTTGGATGTTTGCTTATTTAAAAAAAAATGTATATTAAATAAACTGATATTTTAATTAGTAAAGCCTTGTAAATACGTGTTTCAAGGGACCGCAGAAAAACGTGTTTTATGGAGGATTACGGCGTGTTAAACCATACCTTATTAAAGACATTTTCAAATAATTTTAAAGATATATTTCTAAGGACAAAATATTTAAATTTTTTGGTTAGCAGTGTGAACGAACTGCTAATAGTATAAACGCATTGTTTATACTTATTGAAACTCTATAGTAGTACGATTTACGAAAATTAAATTAATAATAATAGTTCACAGAAAGAATAATATTGAAGGTCTATTATGTAAATTATGATGAATTATTTTAGATTTTAAAGCAAGCGATACATTTATTGTACACAATTATACAAATAAGTATTAAGGTTAATAAAAAATGATTCGGGGTTTAGAATTACACAATTTGACATGTTGAACGTTGAAGGTAGCTTTAGCTTTACTGACTTCTTATATTTTTATAAAATTATTATTAATTTGAATTGTGGTTTTCTTCATATGTGCAGGAATTTGTCACACATATTTTGAGAAAAATTCGAATTTTGAACACTATAACATTGGAAACGGCCTTTCGTCTATAGATTCCATAATAACTAAAAATGCATAAATGCATAAGAACAGATATACGAGACAGACTCGACTGAGGCACCCAATGTATCATGTTGAGTCCATGACTCACATTAGAGCAGCGACATGCAAAGGCGTCCGCAGGAATTTCTCAAGGGGAGGGCAAAATATTTTCCTTTTTACATTTTTTGTTTCACTATCCTATTAGTTATAAAGTATTTTTGTGGCATGTTCTCTTTTAAGGAATATAAAAATATTTATGAATTATGCATAGATAGTAAGTTAAAACTTGATCTTACAGTATTAATTTTAATTAATTGTTATGTAATTTTAAATTATCAAATATATATTTTTTTAATAAATATAGTTTTAGTGTTGATATTATTATTTTAGGTAATTTATAAAATTAAATATTTCTAGCTTATCCAGTCATTGATACCACAAACTTGAAAAGTTGAAACTATTGTAGGCATGCCATCTATAAAAATTAATTTTTTTTATCAAAAAAGTAAAAACTTGGTACCACCACCACCACTACATTTCACAATTTATAAAAGCAATACGTTCTTAGTTCTGACGTTCATAATCGAGTGTAATAAAAATCACTCTGTAACAAAAAAAGAATGTTTTTATTATTAATTTAAAAAAAGTTAATTTTGCGATATTTTATATTACAACGGAAAAGATTGAGGTTCGGATTACGATTCACTTTGCATTGTATTCCAAATCTACCTAAGCGATAATCGTTTTATAACATATCTCCATTGAATTTTTTTGACGATTTTAAATTTAAATGTCATTTTTTGAGCATTTTGAAGTTTTTTTCTAAATTTAAATTTAATTTTAAAATTTGCACATGTTTTTACATGATTTTTATAATAAATATCTAATCTAAAGTCTAAACCTATAGGTAAAAAAAAAAAATAATTTTTAGATTAAATAAGTAGTCCAAACGATAAGTTCTGTCTGAACAACTTTTATACAATCATTTAAAAATTTAAAATGTATATTATAATTTATAGTTTATACCAAACTTATTTTAGAATTTATATCTTTAATATTAAAATTTTTTTTTTAATTTAATTTTATTTGAAATATTTACAATCTATACAATGTTAAGTTCAATAAGCAAATTTGATAAATTAATGGTGAATGACAGGAGAAATAACATTAGTGGGCAGGCACTCAGCAGTGCCCCCCGGCCGGGTACATATTAAGTATCATGGGGGTTTTTTATTTTTATTTTAGTAGGTCTCTAGGCCACTGACTTTTGAGTCTTCTATATACATTACCAGGAAGTGAGGTAGAAGAAAGTTGATTTATTAATGGGTTACTGTGAGAGGTTAAGTTGGTGTGAAATTTAAAGTAATATAGTTTTGCTAAAATATTAAAAATAAAAATGATTTAGTGCATTATTTAGAATTGTTAGGGAATTTTGAAGTATTTTTAGAACAT
>NC_042495.1:80622441-80650455 GCF_005508785.2 Acyrthosiphon pisum | reverse complement strand
TTGCACAAAAAAAAATTTATTGATCCTATAACTTATTGGCTCTATAAGTTTTATCGGTTTGATAAAATATTTTATTGATAGATAAATATTTAAAATCGTTGCACAAATCATTTCTTATATTATTATATTTTGAGCCACATACCATAATGGTTCAGAGTGGTTCAATTATTTAAGATTATGGTTCATTAATATTTTGAAAGTATTGTTCTGTGATAATATAAAGATGTTGATAACAGAAGATATGTTGATAAGGTTTCATTAATTTTATTTTATTGAACCAATAAAACTTATTGGACCAAAATCGGGCCTATAAATGTATGGATCAATAGTGACTAATGGTCGATAACTTATTGGTTCAATAACTTTGTGCAACGTATTTTAATTTTTATCGATTCAATAACTCAACTTATTGGACCAATAACTATTTATTGAACCAATATAGTTTTGTGCAATCGCCCCTTAATCTAATATTAGTATACCTACAACTACACTAATGTTTCAACTTAAAAAACAAATGATTGTGAGTAACTATTAAGTTTTGCGTTTTTAGACAATTTTAGTGTCTGCTCCAGGTTGGGCCCGGGGCCCCCCAAATGTATGTAAGCCTTGGGGCCCGTGTGCGCGGCACGCTCTGCACACCCGGTTTTTGCGGCACTGAATACGTAGACTCAACTACACTTTGCACTTACTACGCCCGTCACTTACATCGACAATTAATGTTAATATTACAAATCCATTATATTATTATTGTACCAATATGATCTAACAGGATTGAAGTTTGGGGGTAGAAAAACGTACTGACATGCACTGCCCAATCTTCAGACCGAGAGGATCTAATCTCAGAGGATTCCATAAATTTATTTATCTACTTAATAATCTTAATATTATACTGTAACATTTTTAAAATTTTAAAGTTTGACCGTTATTCTGCGAAATATTTGAACAGTGCAATTTTCTATATAAACATGTTCGGTTCATCATCGTATTTGGGACGTGATAATGTATCTTATCACTATATGTTGTATAATTTAGCACATTCCACTATTACTATTATAATTTTCAAGCTAATAAATAGAATTATATACATGCATAGGTGGTTCATAAAAGAATGTCTAGTTATAATATTATAATTTATAGGCACTGGAGTTGGTAATTTACGGCATTAGTTATAGATATAGACTATAATTTATAAAAAAAACTGTTCCAACGAAAAAAAATCTTTAAATAGATTTAGGCATACCTAATATATAAAATGTATCAAATTTCAACATTCTTAAAGCGGAATAGTAATTTACTTTATCCCAGATATAATATAAATTACATAACGTCGTTCAGACTGTTCAGAAATATTATAAATATTAAATATTATGCCTACCAGTTTTATGTTTGGTTTAGCTGTACAAGTGTACAACTAGCTATAAATATTAAATGTGAAATAAATGATGTATGGTATGCTAGAGATATTAACTATATTTATTCATTTTTTATTGCGTTATTAATGATATGGGCATATGGCATACTAATATTTGTATTATTGTGCATATAGTATTCCGTTAATTTGTATAATCTTTTAAGATATTTTCCTTGATCATCAGTACCAGTGTGTGTATTTTTGAATTGTATATAATTTCTAGTTTCTACTAACCTCTGTCTTACGTGCACCTATGTATATTAACTATGGGTCCACAAAAATTCTGGAGAATACCGCCGAAAACCAGTTTGTCCACAATGTCAAGTGTCAAGGTACACGCCTATGCGCAAAATTGTATTCTTCCACCTTTGGGAGTATATATTATATGTTTTACATGGTTGCGAGATAATAAAAATAAAATAAAATTGCATGTACACAAACATTGCAATTGTCACCTCATAGCAGTATAGTAATAATAATAATAATGCCGAGAATAATAAAAAATATGATAATAACCCAAACCGATCTCTCACGGATGGTAATGTGTTATTATAATAAATGATAGGTACTTTAAAACCAACTGTGAAATCGAATTTATCGTTGGAATATGGAAATCCAATTTCCAAGGTTGAGCTAAATAGATTTTATCCATGGCTAAATCATCTACGTGGAATTCCACAAACTCTATCAGGTACAGCTGAATATTCCGATAATTATTTTAATATTACATACCTACCGATTATACCCATCGACAAAATTCATGGTTTGCTGTTTGGTGACCTTTCCAATTGACCAATAACATAATAATATATAACTAGCCAAACAAAAATTGTAATCCTCTATGCACAATATTAATATGTGGAAACCAGTTGGTATATTACTTATTGATTGCAGTAAAAATAAATAGTACAATATCAGTGATATATCAAAAGATGTTTACTATAAATTAACAACTAAACAGCTTACAGAAAACATAATTTACTTTGTATTTTCTTTTGTCGTTAGTCAGTCCTTATACATTTGTTTTAAAACAAAAATGGTTTGTTAATTAGGAACCGATCATAAATATTTTTGGTATAATCTAATAATCTATTATACATTATAATGTATGCGCATTGTACCTAACTTACAACTGTTGTTAAAAAATATTGATCACGTAAGTTTTCTATTTCTATTTCTGGTTCTATTTCGTGTCAATTTCTGCAGTGATATTCTTTGCCTGTCTGATGACAAAATGAACAAATCTCGTTTTCATTCAATTTTCATATATATACTTCTATTGAAAAATTACAACTTGGCATCCTTCAAATCTATAAGTTATAAGTTATAACTTATAAATGATACACACCTACCTATATAATATCTGTTTAGAAGGTATAGCATTTTATCTCGTTTAACTTTCAATATTCATTATCGTATATATTTTAAAATGTGTTTGTCATAATATTTACACTATGAATTACGATACAAATAATTGTCAGTTTATTGTGACATAGTTTTAAGAGAATGTCAGCGACTCAGCGCACTGTTTGTTTTTCTCTCTGACCCATGGCAACATAGACAAAATGCATTCACGCAAAATAATTTTTTTTTATATTTTTGTGTAATCTTAGAGTAAAATTACCTATTACAAAAATTATAGAGATCAACATTTTTGAGGGTATGACATAATAATTTATCTAAATATTGTATCAAAAACAATTTAAACATAATTTATTTTTATAATAATTTTTTTTTTGAAAGCCGAATAGAAAGTAAAATATTAATAAAATATAAAACCGATATGCCAAACCCGCAAAAATCTTATCCTGTATCATTTTTGCAATTGGAGATTTTACTCTAAGATTACTCAAAAAACATAAAAACGATTTTACGTGGTAGCGTTGAAACGTTTCATCTATGTTGCGCGTGGATCTGAGAGAGGAAACAAATATTGCGCCGACATCATCTTGAATACTTACGAAACAAATGTCGGTGAGTGATATTGTAAATGCATTTCACATTCTTTCACTCGTGTAACTACTATCTGATAATCTAAAATTCATATTTTTATCAAACTACTTTGTTAGGTACCTATTCAAATTTTAACCATGGTAAAATGTAAGATTCTAGTACAACTTTGATAAGCATAATTATATCAATAGGTAAATATTCAATATATTTATATTTAGTTATGTTCATTAAATATTCAATTTATAAATGATCTGTTTTTTTATTGTTGAAATTATAATATAATCTGTGTGAAAGTTTTGAGTCCTAATACAAACTAATTTAAATATTCAGTTTTCATGAATTGATGTATTATAAATTATAATTTATAGATAGGTACTATTTGAAACAAGTACTTAATTTAATGCAAATTTACACAATAAGATAACTAAGGTATTTTATATGTTTTGATAATGCATATATACATTATGGCACCAATGATATAATATAGTAACATAATAGCCGTGAATAGATTTATTTCTAATAAATGTATAGGTACACACTACTTACTAACATGACTTGGCAGAATTCAAAATTTACCGCACATTAATCATGACTTCCATTTTCAAAATGTTAATGCTTACATAGTTATATTGTTAGGTACTCGACAAATTAGTAATTTAAGTAAAATAATTATTATGTCTATGATGTGTGTTTGATCAATAATCTCAGACAATTTTCCATGAATCATGGTGATATAATTCATGCTTGTACTTACAACTTACTGTAATTATTTAGATACAAACATTAACTATATAATATTATATATATTCGAATGTAGGTACATTAATAAATAGTGTGACGGAACACTTTCACTTGCGATAAATCGGCATATTAAAAATATATCACGTGGGATCTATTTTGATGCAGATTTAAAGTTTTTTTTTTATATATTAATAAATTATTTAAACAATTTTTGTTTTTATTACACATTTACTAATTGGTAGGGTTGGAATAAACTGAATTAACACAATATTAATGCATGGTAGATGCATGTATATGATGTAGACACCTATTTGAAACATAAACAATAATATACAAAGGTGCCATTTACGATTAATAAAACCTACTAATATTTTATTAGATATTATTCCATATTAAGTACAACTATTAATATTATTGTTTAACATTTTTTTTGAATGTTTGGCCGAACAATTGAGATTATCCACACGATGCATACTTTTTAGCAGTCGATTCCATGTAAAGAAATTAATATTCAAAATAATTATAGTACCTGTACTTACAATAATTGTATATCTCCATAAAACCTTTATAAAATTGATAATTCCTTGTCAATATAGGTATTTCTACATAACACGAATATTTATTATTTTCAAACATTCAGAAATTATATTATAGGTTTTTTAGTATTCACCTATACAATAACGAATTCAATATAATTCAATAGCAATATTTCATCACGATAGTACGTCAATAATTATTGTAATTTAAATTTTAAATGGGTACAATGGTAAGTGTAAAGTTTTTAGTGTTTTTCAAGACGTGTAATTGGTAATTGTATAACTTTTATAAACGAAATAGTTAACGTAATATACCTACTAATATATTGACAAGTTATTTGTTTTTCAAATTTAATGTTTTGGCTTTCACTGTCCTGCCCGAACATTTGTGTTTAAAATGTATTATCAGGGTCTTAATTTTGTTTTTATAAGAAATGTAAATATTAATTAATTAATTATAGTGTATAATTAATTTACTCGGAGCAGTCAGTCCTAAAATCTATTTTTTTTCTTTAGTTAAGGCTTCAACATCTAAGGTCATTAGCCGGGAGGTTACTTTTTAGTCAGTTATTATTGTGGGGGAGGGTACGGTTTGGAACACGTGTATGGCAAGGATTTGTCACTAAAAACCAGGGTGGTCCCCCATCCGGACACTAGTGACGCCAACCAATGCTTGACCTCAAATCATGTTAGTGACTGAGGCCAACCACCGTGTCTTCTAAAATCTAATTACAAGTATAGAATTAGCATATAATAAATATGAATATTGACGTGTATACCTAATTAACATTTCGTAAATAATTAATTTATCAATTTATGATAATAAGTGTGTACTCAATTTGAATTTTTATATCTTAAATGTAATTGAATAATTATATCAATATTAATAAGTTTTTAATTTTTTTGATTGCTTCAATAATATGATTTTTTTATTTAAATTATTATAATTTTGTTCTAACTTTTCACAAAGAGCTAGTTCAACATTTTTTTTATAATTTAAAGTTGATTTTTTGACAAAACAATTTAATTTATATTACTTCAAATAATATTTAAATTTAGTTTAGATAAAAACTTAAAATATTGCAGGATACTTGTAATAAAAGGTATAAAATAAATATTTAATATGTAAGTTAGTCTGTACCTACAGTAACATAGCCCGCAGTTATAATATTTTGTTTCATCAAAATGTATATACTTTAAACCATTGGAATAATAAATTAAACTTAATCTTGTATTATTTATTTGAGTATACCATTGTAATATTATACATATTTACTTATTATTTCATTGAACTATTATACTTTCAGTGTACATTTATGAATTATGATTTTCGTGATAGTTTAAATAACTAGAACATTTTTTTTTTAAATTCTCAATATGTTAACATATTTTTGATTCTTATAGATACAATATAGTGTAATGATATGCTCACACATCATTATAATAAATAAACTAAAATCTTACAGAATAATAAATAATGGCCAGACTGTCGTTCGTAGTAATCGGGCATCCCTAATAAAACTATTGTCACCGACAAAAAGGTCTTTACCGCCGAAGAGAAATCTAGTTCGGGGAAGTACAAAAACCTTTGATAAAACCGCCTATCACTCTCTGGTAGACATATCCGTGTCGTCTTTTAAATCAGTGCATGAGCACCAGCCACCGAGTGCATGAGAACCAGCCACCAAGTAACAACCTCTCAAAATATCAATACCGATTTCAACGAGCGACAACTGGACTTCTTATGTTAAGCCAAAATTAGTGCGTTTTTTATTTCGATTTGTATATTTGAAGTATTACTTTGTGTCACCTAAAACCTAAAACTTTTACAACATAATTCCCGAACAACTGCGAATCAGGTAAGGCATTTAATATAATATTTTATATTGATTGCAGTATTAATTTATATGTGCTTTTTAGATAAATTATATTGTACGTTGTATTTGATGTAATTATCAAATACACAATCTCGAGAGCCCTCTAAACACCTGAAGGACGGTAATAGCTTAATTTTACTATTTCAACATCTGAATTAAATATAACTATCGACAGGAGTCGTATTTATATTTTTCATAAATAAACATTAATAAATAGATATTATAATTATTTTAGACTGTAAGATCTCGTGTACTAGTACAGCCATGAGCTATTAGCACAGAATAATTTATTCTGTGCTATTAGTATCATTTCTCGTGGCTATTACTAATTTATTCACTGAAAATCCCCTAAAGTTGCTGCATTATAAATTCTTGGTACTTACTGCTTAGATCTAGGAGTCCATAAGAAAGTTCTTGATGCTATGACAGTCTTTAAGGAGTATGCTCACGAACATGCCAGGTTCCAACGCATAATGATTTGAGCAGAAACACTGGCATATTATAAAGATTTGTTTGGCCGAATCGTACAACAGATTGGTAAATCTTTAAACTGTTGCTGGTATTGATAACGAAGTATAACCAATTATAGTGTGGCCAACGAAATTAGGCGGGTGATTCTAGCACCACACACACTATAGTATTAATGTAAAATATAATATTAAACTGTAAGTAATTAAGAAAATAGTAAATGAAAATTATTTTATTTTATTTACTATGTTGGCTTCATAAGATTCATGAATGTAGTTTATATACTTTTGGGAGATATGGAAGCTAGTATTTCAAAGTTTGAAAAACATTTGGAAAAACAAATATAAATTTATTTGGAAACTAAGCAAAATATATCTGAACTCGAAGATACTTCAAGTGAATTACATCACAGGATGACTTGTGAGCAAAGGGAGAGGAGAAAGCTAGAAGCAATATTTACTAATGGAAGATTACAAGATGATGTTTAAGTTAATTTTAGTGCACCTTCCACCACAACCAATCTTTCGATCAAATCTTCCACAGTCACCTGGTTGCCTCCCTCAATTAGTCGGCAGACAAAGATCTTTTGAAATTCCAAAACCATTTACTCAGTTGAGATCCTTCAATTGATCTCCAAATAACCAGAAACTAAATTGGCTGGCATTGTATGAGCTGGCATTGATGAAGAAAAAACGTATTCATCTCACATGATACATTGTCAGTCATTAGCATAACTCCAAGTGATATACACCATTCTGTTATATTATAATATTTAAGATATAAAAGTTATTAACAGTATCCATTCTAATCTTATTTATGGTAACCCGGAGCACCATCTTCTAAACACTTTTGTTAAATACCATTTATGTTTACGTTTCTTGATATCTTAAATCTAGTTCTTGCTCTTTTTTAGCAAGTTAAGCAGAAACACTGGTATTTTCTTTTTCGTGTTTTTCAGTTTTATATTAAGCAGCATCAAGTTCTATTTCTTTAACTAAACTGCAACAAAACAATTATGCATAAATAAATAAATAAAAGCTTTTTAGACTAGTTAATTAGATATTTACAAATGAATAATATCTTTAGCACTTATACTAATTGGTTATACATTGTTATCAGCACCAGCCTGAATTTGAAGAGTTATATGTTGTACAATTCGGTCAAACAAAAGGCAGTGTTTGTGCTTCCATATTCAACTACAAAATTAATAACAATAATATTATAATAAAGTTATGTTTGATAAATTAGCATAGCAACGATTATTAATTGATTACTTATTAAGCAATGATAAAACAATGTAATCCGTATAGTACTTAATTTACAAATGTTAAGCCTTAAGACAAACATTACATTTTTAGATAATGCTAAAATTTGAAGATAAAAAATTTAAATTTCACCTTATCTATGCTTCAAAAATACGTAGTATCTACTAATCGATCATAATTTATAGTATATAAGTAAAAAAATATTTATAGGTAATTTTATTTTTTAATGTTTAATTCCAATTTAACTTTGTTTTTCATGAAGTTATGAAGTAATTCATTTTTCACTATCAACCACGGCTTTTCACTAAAACTAGATTCCTAACCGTGCTCTAAACTCACCGATTTTTACAAATTAAATCCAAATCTGCCTCTTTGTAACCTTCCTGAAGTTAAATATGATATCACATAAATGTTTTCTTTATGTCCAAAATTGGATCTTAGAATTGCACATTATGGTCAATGTCTTTGAGTCTAGTATGTAAGAAGAAATTTATTACCAGTATCGGAGAAGTTGAAGGCATAATAAAAATGTTGATGCAAGTTTCACGTGAAGTAGACGTTAAAGAAAACTATTAGAAATTGTGTTAGAACTCGGAAACTATATTATGAATAGGGGGGACAGAGTGGCCGAGCATACTAAGGCGTCGGTTGCGACGCGCTTCGGCTACGGGTGGTATTTTTCTTCGGGCAGTCATACCCCACGCGGCCATGACAGATACCTACTTAAAAATTCTACCAAACACAAACATTCATCGTTCCAAACCCTACCACCACCACCACAATACAACCCTACAAACAGCTAATGGTCATAGATGCTGGGCTTAAGGATCAATAACAAAAAAGCAGGTAAGTGAATGTCGCTCTGCTGTGCAGTAGATTACAAGTGGGTCATTGTATAATGGTTGTATTAGACTTGAATTCAATGATGTAATATCATTGTATAAGAAAAACGATTCTGAGCGGAGACGGTTAGTCAGTCTGGATATTTTATATTTTGTCATTATTTATTTTATCATGTAAGTTGAATTAATATTAAAATATTATATTTTTTTATTCGTTTCTATGGTGATAAACAAAGCGTTAGAAATTAAAATCACATTTTTAGCGTTTTTTCGTAATTTTCCAGCGGTTTTTCCAGTGGCATTAAATAACTATTAAACACTCCTTCTGGAAGAAATTTTGTATACAAGATATAAAAAGAAAAAAAAACACGAACAAAGGAGAAATAGGCTACGCATGGGTTTTCCGTTTATCATCTCTAAACGGACTTACAGAAACGAAGTTCAGTAAGACTGACTGTGCGGGTTTGGCTCGCTAATCACGTCTTCCACAAGACCATAGAATAATTGTATGTCCTATGACAAGACTCACTGCTCGTCGGTTACCCCTGCGACGGTTGGAACCATCAATTGTATAAACCACCGACCATAGTACCGTACCGCGGTCCATCGTGGCTTGGCGTCCTTCTCGGCGAGGTGCGATATTCGTCCAGTCAAGACGTTGCGGCAAAAGGCCCACCATGAATCATGATCTAATAATTTATCATGGAGACTCGGTCTCTGCTCGTCGTCCGCTCGACAGGCAACACGTATCCGTGCTCACGCTGTGTTCTCACGCGATAAACTATGCGCTCGACTCAATGCACCCGAGCTGTTCACTGCAAAGTGCCACATGGACACAATTTACGGCCCTGCTACGTACTATGAACGACCGACCGACATTCCCACGTTCTACACAAAAAACGCGTAACGCCATACCGCGCCGACTATTAGACTAGGCTTGTAGAATAGTTAAATTTAATATAAATATATTGATAAATTATTAGATTTTTAAATTCTCCAATAGGCTAGAAGTGAATAGATATGAAGTTGGCTAAATATGTGACAGTTGGCGTTTTTTGGAGTATCTACAATTTATAGAAGAAACACATAATATGTATGTGTGAAATTGTTAATGTGCATTACATTAAGTTGATTCGAGAGTTAGGATATAAAGTATAGGCATATAAAGTATAAACTACTGTTCAATCAGTATTAGGGTAATGTGCAATAATTGTTAAATAAAATTCACGAAATCTCTTAAACACATTAACGATACCATAATTATTTTTTATTAACATAATAACCGACGATATAAAATATTCTTAATTTTAATTTTGAATGTAACAACTAACAAAGATGATAATAAATAATAATAACATTATAATAATTAAAACACGTTTTAGGGATTTTCAGGAATTCGTCTCGCTAATGGGTCACGCAGTAATAATAATAATAATAATAATATAACGATGGTAATAATATAACAAATAAAAAAACGTATTCTTCGACTATTGTCTTCTCCAAACGAAACCGATAAAAAAAATGGTCGTTGGCCGAGGACTATACCACATTGCGTGTGTATATACACCTACCCGCTACAACATACCTATATGTATATAATTTATATATTATAATATATGTATATACGACATGAGACATTATTGTACGAGATCCAGCCTGGTCGAGACAATGAATAAATTGCATGTGCACTGGTTGCATATTATTATTATCATGCAGACGTTGGAGGTTTTTTTCTCCCTATAAAATATATCCTCTGGATGGATCAGCCCACGGCCGCCGACGCAGCGGCCACGACTGCGCGGCGGACGTGATCGAGATGAAGAAAGAACCGATGCGACCACCCGCGGCTATACCTACCTAATAATTATTATAACATTATTATTATTTGGGTACATTGTCACTATTTTTGTCACCACCACCACTACCACTATACCAACCACCGTTTACCGGATACCAATAATAATGTATATTATATTATTAGAATATATAATTCCGACATTCCGTCTGTACACATTCTCTGATGGGTATGTGTGGAACCATGACGCACGCATCGCAGATATTATGTCTTAGTTTCATATAGACTAAGACCGAACGTGATTTTATAGACTATTCATCACTATAATTTACACTTTATGACACTTGATTATCGCGCATTATGTATGGGCTGAATGAATAGGAGAGAACTTAGACTGAACCCGATAGCTTACAGAGCTTAAACTTTCAACAATTAACGGGGCAACTATACTATGATCTCTATATATATATATAATTTTGGTCGTTAAAGCTTATATCACAAAGTATATTATAAGCATATGCACATGTATACATTTTATACAAAATATAAAAATAAAAATATGGCACTCGAGTTTTGAAAAGTTATATTGATTAGGTAGGTAGTTCGCTAATTTATTTAATGAACGTTATACGACTGTTATTATTATCACAACACTATATTTTGTGTCAGACCAAAGCTTTTCAAGCCAGTCGAAATATGACGCATTTCTTGGTAAAATAGTAGTAATATACATTTTCGAAAATAAATAAAATATGTATTAAGTCATATACGAACGTTCGTATGATGTTTAATGTGTCGAAGAGGACGCATTTTAAACGATTTCATAATGGGTTAAGGGGCCTGAGTTCTATTTCGTCTCCATCACTTGCTCTGCTTTTTGACTGTCCACCCACTGCATACCAAACTGTATATTATAGACGTTCACGCGCTCGTTATTTATGACTATTTCATTAAAATAACTTAAATAATATACCTATATAGGTACCATACGTAATCCAAACCGGATCTACAATCAGTGATCAGATCTGCGGCAAAGTACGGTTTGGTCCTGAGAATATAAAAACAAACGATGTACAAGAATTAGTAGTGGCATCCTACCTATATTATAAAATTGTGCGTGCGTGTTTAATCTGATGTTTCGTATGTAATATGGTTCAATGGCCATCTTCAGAGTTGTGTGTTCACTATATGCCGCGGCTGCAGGCGTCATATTACCTACGAGTCTCGTACGACTGCGAACAGCGCGACAGACCAAATAAAACTTCAGGCCGAGGATAACTGCTGTAGCTATATAGTCATAACGCTGCTTCTTCATCCACGCGGTGCTCGTAAAAATGAAATAAACAATCATTTGAAAATAATTAAATAACAACAACAACAACAACACGTTTAGTAAAAGAGGATTGCTATTTTAAGCAATACCTACTAAAAATATCACGAAAATAACTCATCTTTAATCGTGCATGATCTTGTTCTACACTGACAGGAATGGCGTTTATGATGGTTTTGTTGTCTTATTATGTCACGACGACTGCAGTTAATTAAATAATTTTAAACACACGGCGATGATAATTTAAATAGTTAATTAAGATATGAGTTGAATACGTTTAAATTACTAACAATTATTTGTACCTGCCCAATGTGCGCCGATTTCATCCGGTCGAGTGGTTTTTAGGATGCACAATACGGAAACTCCTTAAACTTAAATTATTTACGTGTAGATGGAAATAAAGTTTGTACAGAATAAAACATGTACGATATACCTATAATGCCGTTTTTAGTTTATTTGGATCACGTGAGTGAGAATTGAAATAATTTAAAATAAACTTTGCAGGCTATATATTTCATATAGTGGCTACTATCATATATGATTTTGATGCTTTCGCGAATATTTGTAAAAGTTTCGTTGAATAACACAATATCATTAACTTTTACAGATAATATGTGACAAGAATACTACTAAATAATTTTACCCTGTTTAATTTTACAGTTTTTGTCTATAGACGGGATAGCAGTTAGTTAGGTACCTATGTAATATTATACTCAACGCGTAGAGTTAATTTTAAATGAATAAATAAACTTTTCACTCCATGCTGAACTAGTGAATAAAGAAATACTAGATAAATACCTTTTACTAACCTACACAATTTCGAATACATAAATCGAGGAAATAATGTCTAAGGTGTAACATTATAGTTTAATGAAATTTATTAGTGAATGACATTATTTATGGACAATCGTATTCTTCGTGCGTATTACTGTTAAGTAGAAAAAAAGATCGTAACGTGTAATAATCGCAGAATACATTTTACCTATAAGTGATTAAGTCACTTTAAACATTTAAATTCAAGGTTTGAATAAGGATTTGTATTTTCTAATGAATTTATATTATAATATTCTATGGTAATATTATCATTAATGGTAATGTTTTTTAATATCCATGGGAAACAAATGTATACCAATAAATATTATTCGAATAATTTTTTTTCATATCGTTTTAAACAACTTGTTGAATACTAAAATAATACTCTGTTAATATACCAAGAATTCTAGTTTAGAGCCAACACTAAAGTTGATTTTATAAATATAAAATAATATACAATATTTTGTAGTTAGGTATCAAATTAACTATTTATTTTTGTAATTCATCACACGATGTTTGATCCTAATAATTTTTCATTAAATTCGTAACACTAATTAGGTTTACAGAGACTATAATGATGAATTTCAAATTATCATCTCGTTTATAATAATTTGCAAGAAAATTATAGGTATAACTGTTTCGTGCGTTTTGATGAAACATTAGTAATTTAAAGTCATAAGTGAGATATTAAAATAATGACTATGATGGATAATGTAAGTAGGTACGAGGTATCTATTATAGATGTTTGTGAATTTAATTTTTCTACATTTTTTTTTCAAAACAGAAATAATTTATTGAATCGTAACAAATTAACTGTTAAGTGTTTTGATAGCTGTATTATGTATTCATGTCTTGATAATACGAAACTAAAGCACGTACATTTTATACATAATAATGGGTGTAGTCGTTGGCCATTGCCAAGTTTTGAAGAACTACACATACCTAATGTTGTTTCGTTCATCATCATTTTTGTTACCGGTGGTGTATTTTAGATGTTCGTCATACTGTAACGCCCACACTAATTTTCCCGGAAAAAATTGGTAAAATTGCTTAACTAAAAACTCACCAACATGGTTTTTAATCTCATTGGATTGGTGAAGAGTGAGTGGTACGCGAATACTGAAACTGGTAGTGGTAATACAAATTGTACACACGAACAAAAATAATTATATATAATAATATTAGTACCTACCTAATCAATTATAGGTGCCTACATACCGTGCGTCACTCCGATAACAAATTTGGCTTCTGACGTATTATTTTATTATTGGGATTGCTTGTATTATCATTGTTGTGAGCGCAGACATTAGCACGTATGCACATAATAATTATAATAATAATATGTAATAATGTAACGTACATAGCTCGTTTATCTGCTGTGTTGATGTTGAGACGGTTATTGTTGAGAAGATGTGTTATTGTACTATAGATGTTGTTATAGTAGGTACCTATACTAAATGAACTATTTGCACTTGTTTCTTTGTAAAATAAATGCAATAGCTTGTGTTTATTTACTCAATATTATTACATTTAACTTAAATAATCATAATGGTTAAGTTTGATATGCATGCGCTTCCGGCTGGGAACGACTTGGGCCGAAGCGATGTTGTCGATTCTACGAAAATGGTCACCGACGGACTTAAGTCGAGTAGTCTACAGACTACTGCGTGGTAATAGCCAGTTTAGGGGTATGACAAACTTTTGACGCTCCACTCGTATTTATATATGAGTCTAGATTCCTAGCGGCTAGCATGACGACGTATATGACGTGATGCGAAGTATGTTTTGGACTGCGTAAAATATATTATAATAAGCCAATTTCATTCTAATATAAAATTGATAATTAATTGTGACGAGTAATACCATCCACAGAAACAGTGTCTTAACTTTTATGCACTAAATATTTAGAACTAACTATTTTATTATTGTTTGTACGTCGTACACCGCATGTTGAAGCTATCTATATTTGGGCTTACTACATTAATTTTGTTCAAAATCAAATACACAACCACGTTGATATAATATGTTATAACTTATATATATATATATAGGTAATTAAACTGTTTAATAATATGTAACACAATAAATGAATAAAGTATAAACCGACAAAAACACAGCCAGTGAGTATATTTTTGCGGGAAATCAATTTCAGATTGTGCAAAACAGACGGCTATAATTATACCTAGCTAATAATATATAATCGTATCGCCGAGCAACTGATTAATAATGACTATACTAATAAGCAAACTAACGTATAATTACCCAGCATTAATACCCACGACCCTGCCAGCTTCTTTTTTACCCGTTAAACGTCTTCTACACTTGAAAATGAGACACGCAGATCAGACCTGTCATCATCAGCATAATATTATTATTATTATTTTATCGTGTGTACGATTACGTCGATGTGTAAAAAAATAACGTTCGTCAAGTCAGTACCCCCCCCCCCCCAACCCCTATCCACTTTGAGCCACCACGAACTTCAGACCAGTGACAATATTACATTTTGCACATCTATTTGAAACGATTTGTTCTCTGCTGGAGAATTCGTCAATTCGATTTCTGTTGGGGATGCCAAGTTCACGCAGTACATCCACATTCAGTCAACAACTGACTTAAAAACCAGTTCCGATGTTTTGCAAATTATGATTTGCAACGCCAAGTTTTGTCAAGGGTTCCAAATATGAACGTAGAATTATTATAACCATTTTTATGCATTGACTTCAACTGGCCTTAATATTTTTCAATGCATTTGCAATCTCACCCTTATCGCGGGAAAACCAATCAGACCAATGAGTAAAATCTTTATGCATTTACGGTCCTAAATAAACGTTTCGGCTAAAATAAAAAGGAACACGTAAATGTGTAAAACTAATTATATTATATAATATATTCGTAGTTGTTTTTGAGGGAATATAAAATGAATATATGCGTGCACAAAATAAAAATTGAATTGTATTGCTGGTTTTATATAATATTAATTGGAACCAATTCATAAGTGTCAAGTTGAATTATACATGCCATATGTTATGTTTAAGACTTTAAGTAGATCACATTTCTTTTACATTTAAATACATTATTATATTATTTATAACTTTATAGTGTTTCTTCATAATTTTTGTAACCACAATACGATCACGAATGTCGTGGAAAATTTCGGGATCAACAGTTGTACCTACGACAAAACATAGAATGTAAAATAAATCATTGTACATTATTATATTTTTATATTCATTTTATATAAATATGATATATTATTATAATCTTTTTTGTAGCATTAGTTCTAAATTTGATGAAACAATTTATTCACGAAATGTTTGAAAGTTAAAATATTTATATAATGTAAATATGTAATATGCGTGACTCTTTATAATTTTTTAAACAATTTATTTCACACTAACTATCAAATATATTTAGACGGTTTCATAATATCAAAATATAATTTGTTGAGCAGAATTATTTTGTACCGTATAGAGTGTAGGTAGCAGTTCTGTATATGAACTGTAAGCAACGCAGGTAAGAACTTTTTTTTAATTATTGAGATTACATTAAAATATGTTATATATATGTATGTTGTATAACTTCATAGTTATAAAAAATATAAATTTATAGATTCACTAAACATGCTTAGTGCTCGCCCCCCTCTTTATCTGCTATTATTTAATAAGGCTTTTATTCAAATACTGATTTTTTACAATTACTTAAATATCACATTTTCTCTGAAAAGGTACTTAGACATTTTTATACCAATAATAAATCGTGGAGTGTTCTGTGGGCTATGGCGATACAAACTTCTTATTAAAAATAAGAACCAACTATTTTTTTGTAAATGATTAAACACGTGGTTTTTGTTTAAAAGTTGATGCATATAAATTGAAATTGCAAAGAACTTATTAAATTTTATATACTGCGGATTACTTACTACTAAAGAATTATTATTCTTAATAATGGTTTTCATCAAAATATATAAAATATATGTATTATCTGAACTACTCAGTCTAGTACCTACTTATTATACTCCGGTTTTTAAAACATAAAATGCTTATATTATAATTAATTATCATAATATTTTTAAATCATCATAAGTACTAAGTAGATTTGCATACCTATGAACCTATAATCGTGGTCTATAATAATCATTAATTAAAGTTTAATAATTTTGAGAATTACTCGTTCTAGTTTTAATTTGTACACAATATATACCTACATGATACATCATAATTTTTAATAATTTTCTACACAATTGTTTAGAAAAATGGGTAGTTTTCATATCGAAGATAATTATATCGGATAATTCTTAATCGGTATAAAAAATATATTATAACTCAAGTATAGAACAAACCTACTCTATAAGTATCTGGAAATTTGGTTTTTAAGTAAACTTAAAAATTCCAAACTTTAGGATTTAAATAAAAGCATTATAATTGGATAAAAGTGGCGTGAGCAAGTTTGGTGAATCACTCTGCATTATAACAATAAACATTTTTAACCGAATATTAACTGTTTTTTTTTTTTAATCTAAGCTTAGTTTTCTTATGCGGTGACATGTAATTGCTTTTTAAGTTTGAAATATAAAGACATTAGTTTTGAGTTAAATTTCAGTTTTTTGTTTTGTTTTTATTCTAAAAAGTACTATGAAGTTTTATTTTTGATTTATAAAAATACTAACTAGATTTTCCTAAGAGAAAATATATTTAATATAAGTTATTAATCAAAGCATTTTTATACAATAAATCATGTACCTATATACGAAAAAAACATACATATCGTTGTGGAATCTATACATTAATCACGCCACTCAGAATCTAAAATACAATTAGATTTTTTAACAAAATAATTACCAATATTATTTTATATTTATCAGTATTCAATTGATTTAAGTCACGAAAAGAATCAGGAAAAGATATTTAATCGTTTTTCAAATCCACATAGTCAATGAAACAAAAAATAACAAATAACAAATTATGATATAATCTTATTCAAATTATATTTTTTTATAAAACAAATTATGATTGATTATATTATATTATATACTTATCTAATTATGAGTAATTATTGTATTTTTAAATACTTAAAAACATACCTAATAATATTTCGTTAATGTCGGAGGTAAAATATTATATTATATTACTATTACATAATACATATTATACCAATTGCCAAAACATTAAAATGAATCATACGCGAATAAAAAAATGGTTTTCAATATTGATTACGGATAAAACAATTTTTTATTTTAGGATAGATTCTATTATATAAGCTTATAGGATTAACAGAAAAGAATAAGAATAGTATAGATGGTAGTAAATGATGTAATATATATAAATTATTATAAAACTCGTTGAAAAAAAATGCGTTAATGTGATTAAGAAGTTGAAATTGTACTTTTTAAAGGTCATAATGGTTTTATTTTTACTGAAATAAAGTTCAAATAAAATGACAATGTCATGAAAGTATGATAATCTGATTTAGGTCATTCTATCATTGGAAATCATGTCCTATTTAGTTAATCTAAATAATTAGATAAATTATAATTATAAAAACAACAACCTTTAAGATTAAGACAATGGTTAGGTTAGGCAACCGCAACCATGATTAGTAAATAGTAGGTAGGTACCTACTTATTGAATGTTTATCATAATAATTTACATTTATCTGAATAGTTTATATCCATGAATAAACGGATCAAATCATTAGTAGGTACTTATATAGTAGTATAATAATAGATAATAGAACCTACCTATGTGAATATCTGTAATCTGTATGAAGCATATATTTATTGTATTAGACCGGATTTTGATTATAGTACCTATCTACTACCTAGGTATAAATTAAAAGTCACGAAGCGATTAAATGGCGGAAATAATAATATAATGTAATAAGTTTTATTTCAAAAATATTTTATAGTTCAATGCATGTGTTAAAAGCCATTTAATTTATATTATAATAATATTCTGGATTGCATTGCGAGCATGCCTGCAGATTTCGTAAAATTATGTCACACGTGAAGTTAGGTTAGGTAGGGACAGTAATTAATTGTTATAATTCATACCCAGTTACCAGGTAGAATTTAATTTAACAATGTCATATGATTAAGTTTAACTGTTTAAGGCTGTCGGAGACAGAAGCCGACTTAAAATACGAAAATGCAGGTATGTTGTGTGTCAGCCATACTATGAGCCACGTATAAATAAAAACCATTTGGATGATAAAAAATGACAGGAAAACTCTCACGGTTCGTAGAGTAGTTGGATATTGATAACTTATTTTTTATAAAATATTATAAAATTATTAAATAAGACTTATGCTATCCGAGGAATTAATAAGAAATTTACATTAGGTTATACAATTGTTTAGAGATGTAGTTTTCATTTTTACACTACAGACAATTTTTTGGAAAGAGTTCATAAAAAATTTATTAAATGTTACGGTAAAATTAAATGTACTTTAATTTAAAATTAGATTTTTATTTTAGGGTTTTAATCTGGTAACGTTCCCTTATGTATACATGTAATTAATAATTATTGTATATCCACAACCGAATTATTTACTTCATAAAAAAAATTAAGTGCAAGTTTTAAAAATACAAATTTATTGTGTTTAGTTTACTTCAACTCTTTATCATTCAGTCCTGTGTATTATAGGATTTAAAGTATTTAACGAAAATAATAATGCATGGTTTTATATTTTTTTTTCAGAAAAAGTGTACTTATTATAGTGTTCGTGAAGTCTTTGATTTAACTTTTAACTTGAATACGTATACGTGAAAGAGTTTAAAGTGGTTTGGCTCACTTATATAAATATTTCACCCTAAAAATATGGCCTGTTGATAAAATAAAAAAAATTTAGGCAAATGTCCAATAGCTTTTTCGATACGGTCAACGGACTAATAGATGGGACGTATATAGTTTACTACACGACGCCTTTGGTTTTTAAACAATGATCCGGTTGTACACAGACTTACGGTTGCCGAGTTGAAATACAGCTCTATCTGTTAACATCTGCAGACGGAATTTATCATATACGCACCGTTTTTCGTATAGTGGTAATAATAATAATAAAATAATAATAATATGTTAGGAATTCTTTCGGTGTGTCGTGATGTGTGCAGAAACGAGACAATCGCAAATCCTGTTTCTGTGTTCTTTTTTCGAATTTCAAAACTAGTTCTCGGGTCTTCCCGACACAGAGCCATTTGCATATACGCGTATCTGTATAGTTTATGGCATCGTTTTTTTCCTTTTTCTTTTTTTTTCCAGGCTATCTGCCAGCTGAGCTTATAATGGTCTCGGCCGTATACAACCCGGGTGTGCAATAAAACTATAAAAGACACAGCGTGTATATATACTACCTATATCTAATAATAATATATACGTGTGTATAGCATATTATACTATATAGTCGCCTCAGTGTATGTGCTGTATAAAAAACACGGTAGCCATAACCAAAACTGCCGGTAGAATGAAAAATTAATATCAACGATATTTATGACCGTCCCAAGTCGGAAACGTTCGGCAATTCATAAGTGTTCGCATCACACACTTGGGATTACGTAAAAATGATTGATTTAACAGTGGCATCCCCCTCCCCCCCAAGTTCTATGTTACTCTATAGGTTGTACCAATAGACTATTGGAAACGTATATAATCCGTCTATTTGCCAAATCGACATATTTATCATTATAAATTGTCTCGCTAGTCGCTATAAATCTAAAAGAGTACGACTATCGTATTGCAGTTTGCACTTTGTTTCATTCAACAATACTTTCCTATAATATACCTACATAATATTTTGTATTGGTGTAGGAGGTATGATTAAACAAATCATATTTTCCACATTGTATAGTATGTGTTATGCAGTGAAAACTGTTTGAACAGGGTTTGAGTAGAACACAAGGAATTTGAGAAAATATGCTACTAAAGGGTTTTTAAATTTCATCTGAGTAGTGAAAACTATTTATAATATTATGTCAGATAGGTTGTAATAATATATATGTGTATCGTGTTCACGATACACATATTATTGTAATCAAGTATATGAATATATTCACATTATTTTATAATCCGGCTGTCTGTTCTGAAATGTATTGGAAATTGTACTATTATCATCTTTAATAAATAAAAATTGTTTAACTAGTTTTTGTACATATTTTACTTCATACAGCATTTATACAACATGGACAATTTGTGTTCTGAAGTACCAATTATGTATTAGTAGGTATAATAATATAAGGGTAAATTTAATTATATTATCAAACTCGAAGGCAAGAACACTATTCATGTTTTTTGTGCGTTTTTTATACGATATTTAAATTTTCAAGTGATTTACGAGCATTTTTAAACTGCTATACCCACTACCTATACTCATAAGCCTTATTACACTTAAAAATTAAAAATATCTTAAAAAACGACTAGCACAAACACAGATAGTATAGTTTATTAAATGCTATTATCTTTGAATTTGATGGACGATTATAAAAAATTACCAATTTTTTAATAGCTGGTTAAATTACTCCAAAACTAAAGCTAAAACCACATAATTGGTTCTGCCGCGGAATGTAAATTTGCTGTGTTGTAAGTCTGTAAGACGGAGACAGCACACGTGCGTATATCGTCCTTTTACTCCGTATAAGTACTCCAACCAGTATTTATAATGTGTCATTTAGATGCGTAATGCGTATAATATACTGTTTGAGTCATGATATAATTAAAATGGGTTTCATATCATGATTTGTGTAATATAAAATTGAACAGATCATACCATTTGATTTGGAAAAATAATTTAACTAATGAGTGTACTTTAATATTTCACGTTATGTGTTACATCTACATAAAGATGCCAGGGTTATATAGCATGATCGTAACGAATGATTTTTTTTTATTTGTGGTTCAAATTCATATATTGTGTTACAATTTAATTGCAATTAATCTGCTTAAGTTTATTAATCACTTTACGTTGACACACTCACACTGTGTCACTGAGTTGAGTTTTTTTAACGAGATATAAAATATAAAATTAATTTCTTTCTCAAAATATTTAAGATTCAAACGACTACCATACCGGAACTAAATTTATAAAATAAACTTTTAATTTCAGTTAGAATAATTGACACTATAGCCCCTTCTATTTTAGCCTTTGAAATATGTGCTAACGGAAGATATTATCATGTTTTAATATAGCCAATATAATTAAATTAGAAAGTTTAGTAGTGCCCCGAGGATCGGCATCCTAAATTATTGATAATTTAACAATAGAAAATCACTCCCACGGTAAAATATAGTCTATTTACATTTGTATAGCTATAACTAGGTATGATAGATAAACCGCTTAATTAGATGCTTATATTTCGTTCTTTCGTCACTGATCATACTGTTTTTTAAATTTATTACCCAATTAAACATCTGATAATTTGTTATAAACTGAAAAGATGCTCGTTAGTTATTATGTTTTGATTCATAAAACATTTTTGGGGACTTTAATCTCCACTTTTTTAACAATGAACTCATATAAATATGATATACCAATTAAATATAGCGGATAACCACCCCAATAGTAACCTAGGCACCTAACTAACCGACGAAAGAATATTATTTATTCAGCTACCAATATTACGTTATTTCTTTTAGAAAATTTAACATAATTTTATATAATAAAAACAATTATCTGATTTGTTCAAAAAATATTAATTATTCCATGTAATATAATTAATATATCATGAATATAATTCTAAATAGTATAAATTATATAAACAATCAACATAATCTAATACATGATCAATCAAAATTCAACTATATAGCATGATTTTTTTTAACAGCCAACTTTCATCATTTTGATTTTATAATACCTATTAATGCATTTTTAAATATTCCTTTTACATAATTTTAAATAGTAAGAAATTTGAAAAAAATATAAGTAATATATATAATTTTTTTTAAACTTTAATAGTTTTTGATAATATACGTGTTTAACTTAAATCGGAATCACCTTATAATATAAGGTATATATATATAATATATTATATTAAATCACACTAATTTCCTAACTAAAATGTCAAACAAAACTATATTAAAAGTTCAAAGTATTTAAGAATTATAGCACTATATTTGTACCTACCAGAAACAAAAAATCAAATTTTCACAATTTTTTCTCACAACACAAGGGTTTTGAATTTCTTAACTCAGACAAACAGTATTATCATTGTAAATTGAAAATGATTCATTTAGTTGTATTTTATTGGAATATTTAAAATTCTTTATTTCATCAATATTATTTAATGCCTAACCTACGAAATAAATTTTAACAATTGTATGTTGTCAATTTCAATAATACTGCTGATTTCATAAACAAAATGATCATCAATTACACATAATAACGTATAAATTGGAATTGTTTCAAAACTATGAACGTAAACATTAGATGTATATTTTATATGTACATAAAATTACATTGATGGTCATGTAGTTTTCTATAATATGTAGGTAATATTAATAAATTGTTTCCCAATAGTTTCATATTTTTTATTATTGTACAAGGCTTTCGTGTATATGTGCGTTTAAGTAGTTATATTTATCACATTTGATATATTATTATTTAATGTAATTAACCTTTTGCATTTATAATAAAAATACATTAAATTTAACATGGAAAAACAGGTGTATAGTTATTTAACTTTTTGAAAGTATGAATCTTCAATTATTGTAAAAATCAGTCGATACCTATTGAAAGCAATTATATATATATATTATGGCACAACGTAATTTTGGAGGAGTAAAAATAATATGAACCTAATAATGTTCACATGGATCAAGTTTTAAAATCTTAATAATATAATTAATATTATTAACTATTGTTATTGTAAATCTAATAAACTCCTCGAGTCTTTAAAAACCGATTGATAAATTAAGTAATATTTTGATTGATTGCGATAATATTACAATGTGTAAGCTTGAATTGTTATCTAACGTCTTATACTAATATTAAAAATGAATAAAATTACTCATACATTAAAAACCCATGATAATCGTGTTAAAAATAGTAATACTTATTACAAAAATAAAAATGTATTACATTTTGTCAAGGTTTCAATTTCTATAAATAAAATTCCCCCGGACCTCGCGGTTATGGTTGTTTTTATGATAAACAATATCCTGTTCGTATTGACAACGCTATATTTTATACAATGTACTCACACATTTCCTTTAGAACTTAAGACAATAGAACTAAAAAAAACTAGATCACGGACCTGTGGTTAATTAAAAGGATGATGATGTGCTCGAAACAATAATGTGCTAATAAGCCTAAAAGGCTAATATTCAAAAATGACATAATACAAAACTAGTTAAGTACAAAACAATATAACATATATATTATATATTTATGAATAGTTTCAAGTTTATAATAATTATTACACAACAATATTAAAAAGAGAGTTGGTGAAAAAAAAAGTTGGATACTGATAAAATTATAAAGATTTAGTGTACCTACATTTTGTTAAACACTGACAGGTATGTTTAACTGATTTTTACAAGTAAATTGGAAAATCAATACTATGAATTTAAATATTTGGTTAGAATTTAGAAATTAGAACTATACCCAAATAGATTTTTTTATACATTTGAGTTTTGAAACCATCCGACAATGTTTTAGCTGACGATGTGCGCATGATAGGTATAGATTTAGACCAACAGCTGGCTTTACAATTTAATCGATATTACATTATTGAGTAAATTCAACAAATTTCTACGATAATAATCCATAATTATTCAAATTATATAAATATATGATACGCACTTGTTAAGAAATATTACGTTTATGATAAAATTGTTTTAAAATGTTTTAACTTTATTAACTAATAAGTATCATTAAAATTTTACACAAAAATTATTTTTGTGGAAACGGTTTTTTTTTTAGTTTTTTGTTATTATTTATCAATAGCGATAAGCGACGTTGTTAATTAATAGAAAACCTAAAATCAAAACAAACAAGTAGGTAGGTACTGTGTTTAAAAAAATGGCAACAATTCTTTACGAAATAAAAAAAAAATGAAATAGACTAATACAATTAATTCAAAATGATAACAGTGGTTAATGGTGGTTATAGTTTTACGTATATTAACTATTAGGTAAGTATATGATATGGTAAGTCAAAAAATCACCTTTTATCCATATAGTGTAGGTACTATACCTACACTAGTTACCTATATTATACTTTTGTAGTTCTGTTATACTATTTGCAATGTCCATTCTATAATCAACAGACTGAAGAACTGTACAAGAAAATAAGTTTAAAAAAGCATAAACGATAGAAACTTGATATAAACTATAAATAACTAGAAATTTCGATACCTATAATAACAGAATAATATTGTTAAAATCCAAAGAAGTCGGATTATGAAGTCTTTGCTGTATAGTAGGTGTCAAGATGTATCAAGTGTACTCGTCATTGAGTACTAATGAGTAGGCCACTGTAACGGATGTGTTAAATTACATTTAATGATAAATTATTGTGTACGAAAAACGATACACTGAACGGAGATAGCCTGTCGCGTATTTCTAAAGATGTTTTATTTTATATTAGTTTGATGTAAAAACAATAATCATAAATAAATAAATAAATGTAGGTACTTTTATAGTAATAATATTAATAATTTGAATTATTACCTTGTCAATATTGACGTATCGTAGAATGGGGTTAATAGGTTTGTTGTGTAAATAACTTCAAATTTCTTTTATTACTTTGAACATTTCATTGTGTATAATTAATTATAATATAAACGTAGAGGCAAAAAGTTTCATGTCCCAAATAATAAGTTATGAATTACAACAATAAAATAACTAAAATCGTTATTTGTTCTTTAAATATCGAATTTCGTTAAATTTAAAAAATAAAATGTCTATTAAAAAATATTGTTTATGTATTTTTGAGATTTTCAAGTGACTGGATAGATTAGGTTAGGTGATTGGACATTAGCCTATGGTACTGCAGTAGATTTGTTTACACGTGTGGGTTTGTTTTTGGCAGAATTTTTGATTTAGGCACCTGTAGGTATCTGCCATGCCGGTCGAGAGATGGCGGCCTCTCTCTCCAAATAGGTGTCTACCCGGAAAGAAGTGCCGCTCAGCCACTCCGTCTCCCAATTAAAATTATAATAGAATGTTTCATGTTTTTATGATTAATATTTCTCGAATAATAACAAAATAACAAAAAGGATAAATCGTTATTATATGTTTTTCGTCAACATTTCAACTTCTATCGCTCATAAACATTAAATGCTTAATTTTTTTTTTACTTCTAATAAAAGAACCAGGGAATTGTTTCTGCTATATAACATATTTGTTTAGTGTAGCCCAGCATTTAGTTGATCATTGTAACGAATGTGTTTTATTTTAATTAAATGCAAAATTTGATTTTTCAGTTTAAATAAGTTTTTGCAAACTCTAAATTCAGTTGTGAAAATTCATGCTAAATACTTGTTAAATAATGAATAAGTTGCTTTTTTTTTATCTGGGTGGCTTGCGAAACGTTACGTCATTGCGTCGGCCCCATCCGTTTTGTGTTTTTTTTTTACGCTTATAAAAATGAACGAGCCTTTAAAGAAATTTGTTTTTATAATTCTTGTTAGGATTAAATACGAGCACAGATAATTTTAAACGATAATTTTAAATTGTTCAAAAAGATCAAAAATATTTTTTAAATTATAACATATTAATATCTTTTTTTCAGTTTGTAACCGACGACGCCGCGGGAACTGCTTTCGCAAACTTCCGCGACGCTGCCATCGTTTATTGAATCAATAATACTCAACGTCCTTGGCCAAAATGAGGGTAGGTGGGACATTCCCCAAGCTTACCCCCTCTCAATGGTTAGGTACAATACGTAGTTAAGTTTGGAGGGGTAGACGGGACATTTACCCGTAGTCCTCTGCGCCCTAGACATCTCGTTCCGGTTTTTTGCGGTTCTTATACCGATTGTAGCCCAGGCAGGAGATGCATAAAGCAGCTTACTGTTGGTGACTGAGCCCAGCAGGGCCCGTTTTGCCTGGGCCGCGCCGCCTACGTTTGGCATCAGGCGTCCGAAGGCTTTGGCTGACTCGGTGGCCTTCTTCAATACTGTGGCTATGTGTTTCGTGAAGAGCAGGCGGGTGTCCAGCTCCACTCCCAAGTATCTGATGGCAGGCTTCACCGGAATGACGTGGCCCTCGACATACAGGATTGGTTCGTCATATTTGTATTTTCACGTCAGGATAACGGACTCAGATTTTTGTGGGGCTATCGTGAGACCGTTGTCACGCATCCAGTTGTTGGCGATTTCCGGCGCTGGGTTTAACAGTTCAGCTGCAGACGGTCCTATCCGAAAGGTTCGGATGACAGCCACGTCGTCAGCAAACGCCACTAGCTGGACTCCTGGTGGCATATCGGTATCGATCAGCTTATCGTGGAATATGTTCCATAGAGCAGGACCAAGAACTGAGCCCCGAGGAACTCCGCACGTTACGCTTCGGCTTGTGTGAGTCTCTCCGACGAGAAGGCTCCTGTTCTCCAGGTATGACCTGATCATGGCGTTTAGGTTTGGAGGGACGATCCTTTTGTGGAGAGCTGCGTCGATGCGTCGCCATGGAGCGGTGTTGAAGGCATTCCACACATCTAGGGACATGACTACGGAGAGGTCGCGGTGCTGGGCTACACCCAATTCGGCTCCCTGCGCTGCGTGAATTACCCATTCGATTGCGTCCTCAGTGGATCGTTCTTGTCGGAACCCGTATTGATTTTCAGATATTTGCCCGGTCAAGTCGAGGTGCTGATGAGCCTCATCAACAGGAGTCGCTCGAGGAGCTTGGCAGCGGAGTTCAATATACAGACAGGCCTATAGCTCGACGGCTCAAGAATCGGTTTTCCCGGTCCCTTGTGGAGGAGGACGAGCTTGCAGGTCTTCCAGCGTGCAGGGAATTCGTTTCTCGACAGGGAGTAGTTGAACGTATTCAGAA
>NC_042495.1:80610518-80622147 GCF_005508785.2 Acyrthosiphon pisum | reverse complement strand
GATACCAGTGCGCCGGCGGCTGATTCTCTTGGTCACCACCCTGTATGGTAGGCCCCAAGGATCGTCGTCGACGGCCTTACACAGCTCGGCCCAGCTCTTGGCCTGGGCGTCACGTATGGCGTTGTGGAGTTCCTTGCGTTTAGTGGAGTAAGCCTCGCGGTAGACGTCTGTCACGTTTTGGTGGTCGTGCCTCCGAGCGGACCGTTGGTAGGCTCTGCGCGTCTTGGTGATCGACTGACGCAGTGCGGCCAAGTACTTTGACCACCAGTGGACTTCGTGGGTCTAGAATGAAAAGGTTCTAAATCGCATTTTTTTCAAAAGACACTTTTTAACAGAAATGGTTTTAGAATACAATGACGCATCTTTTAAGCTAACATTCAGGATCATACGATCATTATTGATGATTTTTTTAAAAGTAAAAGGTTTTAAATCGCTAAAAATTAAATTATAAACACAATTTAATCAAATTGAAAACGCTCGGTTAATAGAACCTAATTATTAACGATACGTTAGTATATGAAAAGGTTCTAATTAAATTAATCACTACCAATAGTACAACATTATTATTGTTGTTATTGTTACGATAATATTGTGATACACAATAACAATGATAAAATTATAGTCTGTTTTACTTGACGTATCACGGAGCGATCGACAACCGTACGTTCGCGACAATATAATAAATTTGTTATCACTTATCAGTGTATACGATTGAGATATAGATTTCGGTGTTTCATAGTTATTAGGTACATTGTTATTGTAGAACCTTTTCATACTAAACAATTTATAATTTGTATTTTATTAATTTTAATACCAACCAATACGGCAAATTATTATTATAATGTTGTGAATTAAACTATACAAGTTGCTGCATTCCTCAGAACTTTAATTTAAACAAAATGTTGTTCAAGGAGTAAAATATTTGAACTCAAACCTTAAAATTTCTCTCTAAACAATGTCATAAAAACGATTTAGAACCTTTTCATTCTAGACCCACGACTTGTCTTTTGCCTCACTGGTAGTCAGTGAGTTGTTCCGCTGCCTGAGATGCGGTGGTGCGCCGTGTTCGTCAGATGAGTGGCTAGAGCGACTGAGTCCAGCTGTTGGATTGACCAGCCTCTCGGGAGGAACATATTAATATCTAAAATATCTCATTTTGTAAGTTGCTGCAGAGAATTTTAATTGCTTATTTATGAATTACAGAAAAAACAATATCGGTTTAGTTGAAAAAAGTTTTTTCTTAAAAATTCCTGTTCTTTTGCTAGTTATTTTAGTTTTTTTCTCGATTATTTTGAATAATACTGTGGATTTTTAATTCTTACCAACCAGATTCATTTTGCTGTCGGAGATCTCCCTCTAATTTGACAATTAAACCATTTTCTTCTGCTCCGAAACGCGAAGACAGTTACAAAAAAAAAAAAACAAAAACGCAAAAGTACATAATTGTTATACCATATAAATTATTATTCATCGTATGGTAAACTGCAATACATATATCGCTCTGCTCAGAATCTAAAGGTTTAATACTTTCTACGTTCAGTACCTACATAGAATAATTATAGTAATTATATTTTACAATTATTACAAATATTTACAAAATGTTATGTCTGTAATTTTTTTATGTCTTAGAACATAGAAGATAATATTTAAATTGTATGTAACTTGTTAAGAAGGTACCTATTAAAATAATTTATAAATAAATAATTAGGTATAATTTAATAGCCGGCTATCATGTGTTCTAATGGCTGTATTTTTATTATTAATGTATTAATACAGCATGCAGTGTGACAGAAAGTGGAAAGTGTTACAATATAACATCATCAACACGTATAATGTTTTCATTTTATTTTTCTATGATAGATCACCACATAAATGGGTGTTTATACAGTTAAGCAATAATTTGCGTTTGATAATCAACACTAATCAAATTATTCCTTTATGGTGTTTATCATGTATTAATACCACAAAAGAGGTAAAGACTATTTTTACCATATTGCAGTTAATTTATTTGCTACAATTGATGCGTTCGAAGATAAATTTCTCAATTTGGGTTACATAATAACATTGCGTATCTATTTAAAGTGGATACTCAATGATAATAGTGTACAATACTAGGACGGCATAAGTCTGACTAAAAGGATGGGCTTACATAGTTTATCCTCCGCAAATATCAGCAGGTGAGACCATTTTTAAAACTTACATTTTATTTCTTCAAAATGCTGATAATTTATGAAATTATAATAATAATAGGTAATTGGCGTGTTATATGTGTGACGCCTTCATATTATGTTATGTATTTCATAATTTAAAAAGTATATGTATATATGTATGTATTATATTATAATAAAATGAAAAAATATAATATACATTTACAATATTCATAGACTTTTTGATAAGTATTACATATAATCGATTTAATACAATTAAAATAAAATGTACAATTATAACTAATGTATAATTATTTGTGAGAGATATAATATGTCTTATAAGTTTTAAGATTTCTGATAATGACAACAATATTATATTATTAGGCAGTAGGCACTATAAAATTCGGTCATTTTTTTATTGCCAGTTCAATATTAAACATTATAAAATACAAAATGTGTGTAGACAGTTAGATAATTACAATAAGTAGGTATGAATAAAAATAATATTAAACAGTACAATTATAGTAAAATTAATTACTATAGGGGAAAGAAAGCATTTTTACTAATATTTATAATATACTTATTTTAATAGGGTTTTATTATAAATATTATATCTAATAATTTGTATATATTATATTATATTATTATTATTATTATATTTGTTAACATCTATCGAGAATTATAATAATATTATTCATTATCATGGTACAATATTTAAAAATAACTTCTTAATTTTAAATGCAAGCATGCATAATGCATTTATCGGTATAGATACATCAACAAATTGTAAAATTAATATTTTGTATTTTGTTCACCATAATCTTAATATTCAGAACAATTACTTTATATATTGGTTTTTTTTTAAATATAAATTATTTACAAATAAAAAGTTATTTAATTATAATTTTACAATATTATTTATGAAAATAAAAAAATTACATAAACATTAATTGCAATTAATAAATCCTCATGAGAGTTATCCGATTTTTATGTATGACTACATCACGTACCTATATTTAGTATGCACATAGTTTACACTATTGGGCAACCATATCGAGCGACCATAATAATAATAACTAAGTCAAGTTGTCAACAAATGTTTTCGTATTTCATCAACAGCGACTCGTAGAACTATATTATTATGTTTTTGATAAATTAGACGCTATCTTAACCCAACATTTTTTACGAAAATGTTGTTTACTTACTACAGTAAAAAGAAGATACATCTAAATTCTAAAATATAACGTGATATTAAAATAATGACTGTTATACGATAACTGTTGAATAATTTAATTTGCATAAAAACAACAAAAACGCTATTTTATATTGTATATAAGTTATTACCAGATCTTGAACTTTAATGCATCTACATGTTCATTTTTTACTTTGTTGAAGGGATTAAAGATGATAAGATATATTTTTTCATTTAGGTACACAAGTTCATAATATGCAAAATTATTATAAAAAAAAAAATGTTTTTTTTCACACCTGCCCTGAAAATTTAATTTGTAGAAAATAAGCTTTATTTTACCCAGTGAGTCAAAAAATCAGTGTCAACCCAGATAAACTTTATTAAAATTATCTATTTTAAACCCCTTAAAAATCAGGAGTATAATATATTATACCTAGAAATGTCATTTCGGTTTTCCGTTCTTAAATGTATACTTATCTAGGTATATGGTTTAAAATTGTATTCTTAAAGTTAATTAGAATTGTTTTATTTATATTTTATTAAATATTAATTCCCCAAGTGAATACAATTTGTAATAAAAGATTAACTAGGTATATAGGTAGGTACTTACATAGTATATCAATTCTATGATTATTTTTCGTATAAAAAATGTAATTTTTCTAGTACACCAAGACGGATTTCGATGAAATAGTTTTTTCTTAATATAAAATATTATAATTCATAAGTAAGAAAATAAACTAAGTCTATGTAATTATTTAGTTTCATAAATAGAAGTTATCATAATTTTTACACAATTCTTGGATTGAAATTTGTTTGATGATACAATTTATTTAATTTAATGGTTGGTCTTGGATACCATTAACTTTGTATTAATGTTGTTGAAGTTAATATAAAAATAGATCTAATGCTTACAGATTTAAAATGAGAAATAGACAATTTCAAAAATAAAATATAATATTATGTATAATATTTTGTATGAATAAATTAAATGCAACATGACAAAAATAATATACGAAGGTCATTTAAATTTTAATGTATGATATAAATTAACTTAGCTGGTATCGTAAAGCTTGGCTGATATATTTTTATATACGTTATGATTGAAGTCTTAAATACAAATAACTTATTAGAGTAGCAATGAATTAAAGTTATATAATTCTGTAATCTTAATTCCTGGTATTTAGGTTTTTAGACATCTATGCATTTACATATTTTATAATTTATAAACTTTTAACTAAGTTAAAAGCAAATTTAACAAAAACTAGTATCTCCTGACTCCTATTAGTTTTTATCATTTTTCTATTAAAAATATGTGAAATATACAATTTCTAATATATTTTATCAATACAATAAGTAAATTAGATGAACATAATTGTTTTTTAATAATATTTAAATTATACGGTATATTTAACAGTACTATATATATAGGTAATAAAAAAACCTTAACCTTAAATATGTATATACGCTGAGTGTTGATGGAGGCCAGCTACAACGTAAGGAACCCACAGACCGATTAATTACAAAAATCGTAATCGATACTAAATAATTTAAAATTAGGTAATTTGAATTTTGCTTCAAAAATATATTATGTTAAATGTTGGTAATCGTGATGTTTGAAAATATTATGTTTTATCACTTATTTAGGAAAATAATTTAAATATTTGCATAGCAAATTAAGCATTCTTTATTAAAGTTTTAATTTATTTCGTTAATTACGTACTATATAGTACCTAAATACTATATGTCTGTATAATATAAAAAATAACCATTATTAAAATTGTTTAAAAATTAAAACAAGTATAAAAGTTTAGTTGTTTATTTTAATTAATTTAATGTTTCAATTTAAACTTTAAATAACTTATTTCTTAAATGTAAAGTTGTTAAAAAGACGGTATGTTTTTCAGAAAACTCTCAGTAGGTAATACTATTTAAATTAGATAACTGAGAGAGTTCACAAATTATGTGTATTAACTTGAATTTCTATCTTTATATTTTTTACTATATAATAATATTTTAATCGTTGTTATACTACATTTATCATTACTATGTTTTATATTTAGTGATCACAATGTTATATTATTATATAATTAAGGAATAAAACGACACGTACTAGACATTTGTAATATACTAATATTATTAGTTATTACCATTAATTTGTCATAAGATAATATTAGCGTGGCTTACCAGTACCTAAGTTCAAAAATATATGTTTATAAAATGTCGATTAAGCGTATTGGTATTTCAAACGTGTTAATAAACATTATCCACTATTAAACACATTAAAAAGCAGCGGAGTAAGCTTATTATTTTTAATTAACCTAAATCTGTATAGTTTTGAACCAGATGCAAAGGGCTTACACCTATTTAACTAATGTAGGCCACAAGTTATAATAGTAGGTATTCAAATTACTTGCAATGTATGGAAATTAACCTTCCTCTCGAGTATGCGAATATTAGTAGTAAATACTACTATTAGAATGGTGACAAAGACCGTACAGGTGGTCACATAAATCGTTGTAAACGTTCCTTTTTTACTTCTAAACAATGCTAAAAATGCAATTGCCAAAGTATCCATTCAAATTAATCACCAAAGTAATTAGCGTTTCTGTTAATAGATTCGTGTGGCATTTGACTTGCACAAAGCAGTACCATATCGTGCGTTTAATTATTATTCAATTTACACTCCATTAGACAATACAGTTTAAAAAAAAAAAAATTAAAAAAAAAAATAAAAGAACATTCTAATAATATAATAACAATAATAATTCGTTTATTGTGTGCGTTTTAATTATCTCACACGAGAGGGAGAGGGCAATGATATATTGTCAGGTCGGTACCCTTTTGGTTTTGATTGCGTATTGAATTTATTCGTGAGAATGGACGACAAGAAAAATAACGCCCCTTTTATGTGTTTTTGGTCAAGGTTAATACAATTATTTCAAGGCGCCAAGGCGATGACATTTTAGGGGATTTTATAACAATTAAATTGGAAATGGTGTTCTATATTTCACGATTAAAGATATACTTTAACCTTATAATAGTATATTATAAACTTTAAATAATAATTGTCGAAATTGTTTATAAGTGCTGTATAGTATGATTATTTCTAGCAATTATACTTTAAGTCCGAGGGACTTTAAGGTTACGCAATCAATTATAATATACTTTTTGACTTCTGTATTAATATTATAATCTTTACAGTTTACAATTATTCAAAATAATAAACGCGTGAATTGTTTAAAATCACTTTTAGTTTCAAGTCCATTTCTATAGAGTATTTAAGATTAAAAATATATAACAAAACTTCAGATATTAAAAATAAATAATCAATTTTAAACAATTTAAAAATTAACTAATTAACTATTCACTGGTACAAAATCAAATTTATACAAAGTTTTTGTAATAATCGTATATTATTTTTTTTTTTTTATGAAACTATATTTAGAATACCTACTTTAAGTGTCTGGCCTACGTAGATTTTGTATAATATAAGAGAAATAAGGTCCTACATGGCGACAAACACAACATGGGATTGGAACATTTTATGTTGGAAATTACACAAAGATCAATCGAGGAGTAATAACAATAATAGAGAGAAATATCTGAAGAGTTAAGATTTAACTATGGTATATGCAGTGGTGCCAAAGATATATTTTTCAGGTGTAGCAAGAAATAATTTTACCCACCCACCCACCCTCTCAAAACTCAAAATTATATTATTTTATACATTTTATCATATTTTAATTGATAATATTAGTAAATATTGAGATATATAAACTGTAATTAATAATGAACATATTTCAAGTTAATTATTTTATGTTATTATAACCACCCACCCCTTATTTTCAAGGTGTAGCCACCGCTACACCTAGTAATAGGGTCGGGCGCCACTGGATATATGTAGAAAAATAAATATCAGAATTTCGAAGCCAAGAGTTTAATAAAAAAATTTCTACGACAGTCAAAATATGGTTTGTATATTACCTAAGTATTTACGTAAACATAAAATAACTGTGCAGAATAATCATTTTAGATATTTTTTAAATTATTGTGTAACAACTTGTGAGGACTCTCGTTTTGAAATATTCAACCTTAAGGTTAATTAATTATTTTATGAATTTTCAACTATAAAATATTTTTAAAATATTTGTGATTTTGATTAGGTACAACTTATAACTTCAAAAACCTTTGAAATAAAATAATATCGGCCTCAAAACCCACAGAATTTAAACTTGATCCAATTAAAAACCACTCTAAATACTGAAGATTAATGAGTTATACATATTTTTTTGCAGTAAAAAGTGTATTTGGACTTAAAAACAATAAATTCGTAAAATGTATACATTCATCGCTCCACTCATAATCTAAACTGATATACTATTATTATTACCTAATAGGTACCAACTAACTTATAAAAATAATTGAATTTACGTTTTATGTACCCTTCAAAATTCTAATTTTAATATAATTTTTGTGAATAACAAAATTTAATTTTATTAATAAAATAATCAAATACTTAATAATATTATCTATTGTGACTATAAATTATTTAATTATTTAGAACAAATAATTTTGAATTTAATAGTTTTATTATAATATTATGCTTAATTCATAGCTGCATGTATTAAAATAACAATACAGATTTTTACATACAAATATAAGCTAAGACAGCTGTATTTGTAAAAAATAGTAATTGTGTGATTTGACTATCAATATAAATTTATTATAATTATACGTGTAGTATATTATTTATTAATTTATAAATTATAAGTTACTACATAATATTTTAAATATTTATGCCAATGTAAAATGTATTTGAACAATACATTTAATTAAAGCACAACTTTTAAAGGAAATCACCATATACATTTAATACGATTTTGAGTAATTCCGTGTTTCAATAAAAAAAAAAATTCAATACTATTATATTAGTACTAAAATTGATTTTATACTACAACACCTATGTTTATATCGTCGTATATGGTTTAATCGATGAACTTTGACTTTTATATGATTTTGAGTGATTCCGTGTTTCAATAAAAAAATTATGAAACAATCAATAAGCACTTAGATTAGGTATACTACGTAGTATTAAAATTGATTTCATACTACAACACCTATGATTATATCGACGTATATGTGACTTAACCGTCAAACTCTGATCATTGATCACTTTAATAGTACTTATTCGAGTTTACCAACTTGGAAAATGTAGTATATAGGTAATTGTGTAACGTGACTACAAGATAACAACCACTGACAACGTAAAGTTTATAAAAAGAAATATTTATGAACGACCTACGTGGTTATTTAGAGATACGGATGTCCGAAGGCAGTCGAGTACAATAGAATATAATATAACGTAACATGAAGTCAATGTTTATTATGCTCAACGTTCCATCAACAAACAATAATTGAAGTTCAGATGACTGCGTTCACATTGCAATATGATGATGAAAATGAAATAAACAAAATATAACAACATAATGTTTATAATGTAATAAACTATAGTATTATTATCTATTGTCTACCTTTTAAATACAATTAAATACATATTTTATAACATTAGCCCTAATTGTCTGAAAACCGAAAGGTATAACGCTGCAGCCTATTGGAATATCTAATAAAAGTAACTAACTTACATTATCGAAATATACTAAATAAGTAAAGCGACTGTGTTAAACAAAAACAGGATTAACATGAATATTAAGAGATATAAAGCAGTTATTTAAGATGATAAAAAAAAGATAAAGACCGACAATTAGGTACTAATTGGTAGGTAATTTTTTGAAATTTATTTTCAACTCCAGGTGTTCGGTTGTTCCATCATTCGAGAAATCCGTTATGGACGCTTTATACAATATAATACCGTTATGGCAATGATTTTTTTACTCCTGGCGTCTTATAATAATAATATTAATTTGCCATATTTAATCAAACATCATATCTAAGTCTTAAATCTCGGGAAACATATACTGAACGTTTGTTCATCATAAAAACAACATATTGAGTCAACATCTTTAATTTATTATAAGACATTAAAAAATGTTCAACCTATTCAACCGTTACAGTACATTATGGATACATTTATTCATAAGATATTTAAATGTAGGTAGTGTAATTGAACTGTTATTTTGCACATTTCATAAAATCGTATCATATGTAGACTGTATGGCATCGCAAACCGATATGAACGTAAGATCATATACCCACAGCAGCTTACATTAATATCCATATAATATGCATACAGGTACAATAAATGATTTATTATTTTAATGATTCGGAATACCAAGTGTTTAATGTTTTTGATAATTTATACTTTGCTCACTTAATAATATATTATATACAAAACAGCTAGGAACAAATCATTTTTACTTCTAAAGACAATTACTCAAATAAACTTTACTGGGAATATCTAAGTTGTCTTGAAAGTTTCGAGCGCGAAATGACATGAGTGCATTTTCTCATAAATAAAAATAAAAAAAACTATTTTTTAATTAAGATACTTGGTAAAAACGTGGATCGAACGCATGTTTTTTTTTCGATTTAGTATTATCATTCATAAACGATCACCTCGAATACTATGAACGACGGCATGTTTTTCTATAAATGACATCCTGTTGCATCGTATATTGTATAAAAACTTTGAATATAATTATTAAATAATAATAATAAAATTATGATTTAACGATAGGTATAAAGGAAATTATTAGTATTGTATTTCAATATATTATATTATAAACAAGAGAAGCAGACCTTTACGACCATGCTTCCTGGTTTCTATGCATATAATTTACGAGTTTGAAATGAAATATAATGTAATACTGCACAACCAAATTTAATATAGACATTCATATTTCATTGTACTTTAACGAACTACAGTAAACACAGCTTCACAGCACATGCGATACGCATTGGTTGCGATTATGTACAGTTTACACGCATAGGTGGAAATCGGGTGGGTACTTTATTATTCGGGAGCTAACAACAATACCTAAATACAATAAAAAAAAATTTTCCTACTCGACTCGAAAAAACACATTGTTACAATTTCGCTGTGGATAATGCTACAAAATCGTATGAAACATGTTAATAGGTATAATTAAATATTGAGTTAGATAAATTACAATACTACAAAATAATAACATTAAAGTTAGACTATATAGGACTTGGGAGTATAAAATAAAAAATATTGTCAAATTATATTTTTTTGAACCGTCAATGAAGGTAGGTAGATTATCATGGCTTTGGAAATATCGATAAACACTGCATATTTGATAAAAGTCATCATTATTTAAACTACTTGTAAAAAAAACAAACACTCTTCGTTCGGTGAACACAATTTTTATTTTTAATCTAATTAAAATTAAAGGTGTTATAACTCGTACGAATATTAAATATGAAATTTATAGTTACCTATAAGGCTATAACCACCCATAAATCATAAATAATTATGAATAAATTATGAAAAATTAACACCGGAGGGTGCTTTAGCTTTCATGAACCACGGCTAAATCCGCCAATGTTGTTATTGCATTAAATTATATACGTAATATAGTTATTGACGTTATTATGGCGGTTAAGGTGCATATGTGTTACCACAGTATTAAGTTTTATAACGAATTATATTAGATCCTAAAAAATTTAGTGGAATTCAATTACTATTATTCTCTCAATATCATGGTTTAAAAAATAAACATAGTACCTAACTCGGTGTACTTAAATATTTTGTTTTTTCAATTAATTAAAATCTAAATGTTCAATATTATTGATTATTTTAATATACTTACTGCAATTTTAATTTCCAGAAACCGTCCATATAGAAATCAACAAAATAAAATCACAATATAATATCGATATATTACGAATACATAGATTATACGTACCTATAAATTTTAGTATAATATTATAATGTTGTAATATTTCGGTAAAACTGTATCGCAAATAAGCGTAAAACATCACGGTTATTTCATGTGCGGTTGTTTTGCGCATGAAAACGTCACGATTTTGTAAATTGAATGACAATGTACAAAACCATTTACTTTAAACGTACCTACAGGTATATAATATAAAGGTATTAGATTTTTTTTTTACCTCCAGATGATTTTATATTGGCCTCTGCTATCGCTTTCAATCAATAGAGTGCTATTTTGAGCATTTTACCGTTTCAAAATGTATTTTACAAGAATAAAACAATATTGTAAAATAAATTGTCTTGGATGATGTTATTTCGGGTTACAAAATTTCAAACGACGAAATATACATTCGCTTAACTCGACGTTGTCTTTCG
>NC_042495.1:80595975-80609564 GCF_005508785.2 Acyrthosiphon pisum | reverse complement strand
AGGTTGAATCACGTCCACCTAACTGAGGTAGGTAAGTCGAATAATAATAATATTGTGTTAGCATACTGCAATAAAAAAACACGACATACGTTACAATGCCATCATGACGATTACTGCAGCAGTTAAATAATATGGTACATCGTATATGCATATAATAGTAGGTACTATAATATGTCTATATTCAATATAAATAGACCTACGCGACTTTATGGAATATCATTATTATTATGATTATCGTTTATCACGTAACATATTATTATATATTTTATTATAGAGATGTGGCAATTATTATTGTTAAAAAATATATGTTTTTTATCATGGATAAAATAACGAACAGTCGCTAATGGCACGATCACAGCCGCCGATTGATCAACACTCGCGTGTGCCACAATATGATCTTCTGCGGTATAATTTGTCGCTCAGCGTTAATCGTTTAACGTTCGTTCGTTTTTTTTTTTTAGAATTTCCAACTCTGTCGTCATAACAATTCACTCGTCTACAAAATATAATTCTCAACGCGAAAAAACAATCCGGACGAGGATGCATTATTGTTGTCGAATTCGGAACCGGTTCTCCACACATACCTAGGTATAATAATATTATCTAATCGTCTGAAACAACGGTGTACATGTTATAGCGCGTGTGTTATCTGTAAACGATTCGGAAATTGAATCGTGCTCATCTTGAAAATAATATATGATGTACAATACCTACGAAACGAAACGCCGAATGGACGTCCTTTGAATGCCATGCGTCCGAGGTCGGATCTGATCCGAAACGATTATGTATCGCCGTTCATGTATCACGGCGCGTGTGTGTGTGTGTTTATTTTATTTATCTGTATGGGCACTAAGGTAGTATACGTAGGTACTATCATTTTGGAAGCTATTTCAAGGTCACACTATTTAAAAAAAGAAAAATAAATTAAAATAATCTAATGAAATAGAAAATATCCAACCGCACACCCAGATTACATCATAACTGGTCCAGATGGTCCGCGTGATTAAGTTTCGAGAAGATTTCCGATTTTTTACGGCACCGGCACATGACCTCACCGTGTTTACACATTGTCGTCATCTGGCACGGTCTCCATATTATCGTGATTGTTCCCCATGCTCCATCTTTTGTATATAGGTACCTACTATTTAGTGTACATGTGTGGCACTGACACTGTTTCTCATATTTATAATGATTGTCGTCCGTGGATACTAAGACAGTCATACATGCAGGTCCGTGGCCGAAATGGTCGTGATTCATTACGATATAGGAACATTTTATTTTCCTACTTGTTCGTGTCAAAAAAAAATGTCTCAAAATAATAAAACGTTATTACGATTGATAACTGTTTTTACGTTACGCTTGAAACGCATATTATATATCATAATATGCTTTACAATTTAAATGCAATTATTGTTATCAACAAAGTTTTAAAGTTATCATTATTTTAATTTTTATTGAAATTAGTTCACGTTTTTACTTGTAATAATTTTAAAATAATCATTGAAAATCTATAATAATGTAATTTTCATGTTTTTTTTTAAGACTTTATTCAGTCACGCTGGTATTTCGAAGATTGTTTCAAGATGACAGTTGTTAGGCACATATAATTAGAAATTACGAAGATTGAGTAAAATAGATTGAATTCATATGCGATATTATGTTATATTATTATATTTTACAACTGTATCTAAAATTAAAAATAGCACTAAAATTAACTTTGATATAACCTTTTATATCTTGAAGAGATAATAATGGTATATAAACATAAAAAAAAATTACCGTCAACTTAAAATGGTTTATGTTCTATCAATCCATAATGTTGAAACTTATTAAAATTTAATAAGTCGATCGTGCTGAAAAAATAAAATTATGTTTGAAAAAAATGCATTAAAAAAAAAATTATGCACTTAAAGTTTTTATCTTATTACTTACGACGCAGTAAAGTTAAAAATATTACAATGTTCTGCTGATTTTTAAAAAATCATAATAATATAGACATACAATATTGTGTATTCGGATATGGAAAAACAATATTGTTCACTTCAACTTTTGACATGACAAAAAATTGCCTTAGGTATAATTTAATAAATTAAATGTATATGTACATAGTATCAATTAAACTTAATATTGTGAAACATATACTTTATTGGGAATTCATTTCTATAAAAGCTGTACGGTCGCTAGCTGTGTCGTTTTGTTTAATATATCCTCGCAAACAACCGAAAAACCATTAAACGTACCTATTTCTTTATTTTCTTATGACACTTGATAAGTTCACGCCTTTATATATTCCACCATATTCCTGTTTTATCTGTAAATGGTTTTTACATAATATAGGACAGGAAACTTTTGCTCAAAGTGCTTTAACGCTTTTGTGTTTCTGCAAATGTTTCAATCATTAAACAATATTCTAAACGAATCTCGTGAGTTTTATAATAATGTTTTATCTTGAAAACTGAATCATATAACAACCAATAAAACGTTACCCCCTTATATTCTCGAACTATAAGACAACATTTTAATAATAATAATAATAATAATAATATCGATATTTCAAAGGCGGAGAAACGAAATCACGTAATGCGCGCTGTTATATAATTTTTTACACCTGTGTTGGTTCGATTTAATATTTTCACAGAAAAAAAAATGAGAATTATTTTCTGCAATACGCTAAATGAATCACAATCACATTATTGTAATATTTAGTGCTTAAGTGATTGTGATAAGGACTGTTATATTTTATGAGAATTTTTAATAATATATTATGTACCTACATTAAGTATTTTTTTTAAACACTATGTTGGGTTATTGGCTAAAATATAGAGTCAATTCCTAGTTATCGATTAGAGGCTATTATTACCTCGTTGAATTATTCATAGACCAGAAAAACAAAAGGTCGCACGACAATATTTTATATGTTATTAGTAAAGTATTATCTTGTAATAACGAATATTTCGTTTACTATTTCCAAAATATTATACAACACACTTAGTACCTACACATAGATAAATCGTGGTATAAACTATAATATGAATGATAAATAATAATCATTGTCGATATTTGTATTAAGAATAATACATTATAATTATCCCGTAAAACGGGAATTAACACGTACAATTATCCCGTATATAATTTGATATTTAACATCAAGTTTTTTACAAATTGGATCATTCCACCTCAGACGAAGATGGACTAACATCAATATTTTGGTTAATTTGGTATTATAAAATTTTATTTAGAAGCAGTTTGTTTTCATTAATACGTATATCAAGTAACAATAGAGACTATTTTTGAGGTATTTCAAACATTTAAAAATTTAAATTGGATGCACCTGAATGTTAAGTTTGTATTGAAAACATAATGTACCTATAGGTTTTAAAAAATAAATATTTAAGTTCTAAATAAAGTGTGAGCAAATGTAATACTTAATTTAAAAAATCAAACAAATTGTCTACCTAAAATAGTAAATAGGGTTGGGCTGCTTAGTTTATTATTCAGTGTTTTTAGTTGGTAGTATTTTTATAGATTATAATAGTTTCATTTGAAAAAAAAAAATAGAAAAAATATCACGTTCTTAAAAAATACAAAGTTATTTAAGAAAATTTAAATCTTAGTAAATTATATTGTTAGTACTTATTATTATCACAATTATCAATAAAATAGGGTATAGTGGCACAATTATAATTTAATTTTTAAAGTCAATTTCATGTATATAAATAGAATGATTTTGTATGATCAATAATTTATCGCGAACGATTGTTTCAATATATTGCAACATTTGCAATGTCATTAAAACCTAATGTTTTTGTGGGTATAAATTTCAGCTTGAACAGAAATGAAATGATACCGACCATATTATGTGCTATGTTCAATGTTCTACTTGAGAGAAAATTGTGTTGTGAGCTATGAAATGTACAGACAAGTTTATTGAAATATATAATATGCCTGTAACATTTTGCCATTTTTGTTACCCACTCTACAGTAGGTACACCATAAAATTCTATTATCGTAAAACATTTTAGACCCACTCTGTTGCCATATTATAAGATATTATAAAACAACGCGAATAAGCTGCCTTACACGAAATGTTTTGTTTTGTCCAATACAAATACCGTTATTCATATAAGTTAATAATATTGTCCATATTTATTGTATTTGAAGAGTTAAATTTACCATTATTACTATTCAAATAGTTTGAAATATAACGTCTTGATGAACAACCTCTGTTTATCTTGACATATTATTAACTTATTCTAGAGTATTTATATTTAATATTACGTGGAGTATTACAATTATTTTTCTACAACCTATAGTTGTTGTACCAACATGGCAACATAATAATATGACAATAAAGGTATATTTACAAAACGTACAATATTATAGGTACAAAAGATATAGGTAGATGGATTTATATATTTTGTTTTTATTTCCCATGAATGCTTACTAATTATCTAAAAATTAAAAGTAGAATGATATTAACTTCTAAACGAAGAAAGTGTGTCTTATAATGAGGTGTGGGTGTGTTACATTTATTTATTTAGTGTGGCTTATTACGTTTTTGAGAAGTCGAGTTATACATGCTTCAACTATTGTCAATGTTGAGGTGGTTCCTAGTAGAATATATTTTGGCAAGGCTGGACAAGTTAATGGTTTTTTTTAACTCAGTTAAGTTAAGTTAATATGCACCAATAACAAAAAGTTAAAAGTTAAAAGTTAATTTAACTATAGGTTAACTCAGTTAAGTTAAAAGTTAATACACAATTTTTGTTAACTTTTTATTAAGTTAAAAAAAAGTTAATTTGTTTATACAACGCTAACATACTTAATTTTTTCCAACCCAAAACTAAATTATAGACTATAGTGTTTATATTTTATACAGTGTTTCCATATTAGTTAAATTCAAATTATATACATTTTTTACTTTAAACAATTTACGGTAAATATTTTTTGACATGAAAACGAAATATAGGTACTGATGTAGTGATATATGATACAATTAAAAACAAAATAAATTAACTTAACTTACTTCTTGAAATGAAAAACGAACTCGTTAATTTCACGTTAATTAAAAAAGAAATTTAGTAAGTTAACAGTTAAGTTAATGAAAAGCCAAAATTAACTAGTTAAGTTAAAAAGTTAATATATAATTAACTTATTAACTTAACTTTAACTTTTTAACTCGTTAATGCCCAGCCTTGTATTTTGGCTTATAGATGGTGAAATTAGTTGATGAAAACACTTTGTTCCTTGCATATCTAATCGAAACAATCTAACAAAAACAGCGGAAAAAAAACAAGAATATTAACTACACATTATCTATATCTGTTTTTCACAACATTTATTTATTTTATATTTTGTTTTGGGAAAAACATAAAAAAAAAATTAGTGGGTACTTAAAATGTTCACTAAATAAGCATACATATAAATACTTAAAATCCAAAAACTACTCGTTCAAAATTTGATTTTCATGTACCGAAGTAATCTATAAACTATTTCGTTTAGGAATAACTAAAAAACGTGAAATATAGCAAAATTACCAAATTTTCTTCAATAACTTTTTATATTATTGCAAGGGGAGTTAAATTTGAGTGGACAATTATTTTCAAAAACGTTAATAGTTTTTAAATAGCTAATCAGGTTTCGTCGTTATAAAAATCACCCACTTACCCATATAATAATGTGGACAATTTAAATAACAAATTAATACTTATTATCCTTCTTAGGCATTTTTTTTGTTGATAAAATTTAGAATTGAAATAAAATTATTAATCGATATATCGATCAATTGATTTGGTTTTTTGTCCATAACTAAATATAATACATGTAAGTGTTTCCAGTGAAATAAAAATCCATATTTAGAATGTCAAATAAAAAGTGTTATGGAGACAAGGTTATCAGATTTAAGATGAATCAGTACTAAAACGTTTAAAAAGAAAGTCTTAAATCCACTGAATAGATGAATCATTAAGAGCAGACATAAGATATACTTGCCTAAAGCACCCGTGAACCTTGAATTTGATTGATTTTAGAAATGTTAACAGTTTATATCATACGTTTTATGTAACGCCTACTATAATACATGGCTTATACATATAATATTATAGTAGCTTTTTTAATAAGTAACATTTGTTCACTTTAAAATTAAAATAATTATATATAAATATATTATATATATGATCAGTATAAAATTTTCAAGTCTAAAAGATAATATTATTATGTTTTGATATAATACCTATTTTTTTTAAATTATAATCGTGATAAATATAATATTATTCTCATTGAAATAGACTGATTTAAATAGGCAGGTACCTAAACAAATTTATTCGATCATATTGTTAAGCCAAACTGGGTGATTTTGCGGGTGATGTATTGTGATTGTTGTGAGCATTGAACTCCCGAAATATCTGATTGAGATTATGTATAGTAATATACATTTAATAAACTTAATTTTTTTGGAGACAAAAAAGTAAATGATTATGAAATATTTTGATGAATATTATCAAAATATATTGACTATTTACACTTAAAGTAAGAGAGATTATATTATTTTAATTCAAAATTTGGATAATTATTTGAAAAATGTATATAAAATAAATAGACTTTGAAGTTACATTGAAACTACAAAATATTAAAAAAAAATTCGTTATTATCACTGAATTATCTTAGTGTATTTACATGTGTTAGTAATGTACTAATGTGCACCTATATGTACGTAATTTAAAGGTACATGTTGAACATATTTTTACTAAGCTCTGTCATTATCATTATTTTGAGATAATAATTATATTCGTTTTTAAAATATCATCATAATTCGTTTTTTACATTTGTTAAAAATAATAACTACATACAATATTGTGACGAAAATCACGAGCATATAAATATGCTGTATATAAATAATTTCTAATATAAGTAAATAGGTATACAATTAAAAAAAATTGTACAAGTGAATAAATAAATTATTGTTAATGAAGATTTCCCTAAACTAATTTGAATATCATTAAAGCTATTTGAAATATAGAGAGTAATACTTTAAATGCTGCATACAAGTTTAATTTTGGTTTTATTTAGTAATGTTAGAATTATACCAAAGTTATTGAGTTAAGATGATTTTGATTTACCTAATTTTTTTACAATTTCTAATTGCTACATCTTACATAGTCAAATCATTCACTTAATTAATTAATCACTAATTAGTAATCGCACGAATTAAATCAATACACTCCTGAGTGAAAAATAAAGAAGTCGGAACGGGCTAAAATATTCATTAATTTGTTTGTCACTCTGTCTGCATGTCTTTCATTATCAAACTCTTATATTATATTCTTAACTATATTTATAATTAGCAGAAGTACAACGAATATTCGAAATGTATTTAATATAGGAAGTTTCGCTTGCTTAAAATGTTTGGTTTATTTAATTTTAATTTAAAAAAAATAATTACTATAGATCTACGATCTACCTATGCTAAAACTCTTGTTTGGAATGATTTTGTTTCACCTTCAAAAACATTATCAATCACTAAATATATCAATATACAATTTAACATCAACGATTGTCGATCTTACCTAATCGTATATCAAGTGAAGGTTTATAATAATATAATACTAATACAACAATAAAATAATTCCACAGTGAATGTGAAAGACGCAGGCACAACACGTGAAATACGCGCTAACACCATATCATAGTGCTAGTATAGTATTATATTATATCCAAATGTTATACTCTTCTAGAGAAAGGTAATAATTATATTATGATTTCGATTTTAGAGGGTATTTAATAGCGGTAGGTATAGGGCTTATTGTAAAAGTTCACCGTGGATTATAATTTTTTTTATCGGGGAATGGATATCTACGACGTCGACATTGAGCAGGGAATATCACGAAATTTTATGTGGAATACTGAATAATATATAATTACAGTAAGACCTCCTTATAACGGAATCCCTCGGTAGTCGGTACCAATATTGATTTTTCCGTTATAGGTAATAATTTATATAATAGGGGTACTAAGCTATACGGGATTTATGTTATACACTTATACTGGATTGTTTTTATTTTTCATTGGAAGGAGATTTCCGTATTTTAGAGAGATCCGTTATAAGGAGGTTTTACTGTGATTGTAAATGCACCACACGCCTTACTTACTTCCTGTACGATATTATACATATCTAAAATCCAAATCAATTACGATAATTTTTTTTAGCACATTACACACAGTTTTATGTTCAGTGAATACGTCTTGAAGTTTGAAAATTGTTTTGATGTTTTGATAGGAGATCAAGAAAACATAGCTTAGTTGAAATATTTTTTCTTGTTTTTGTTATATTTTTATTTGTTATTGCTTTAGTAAAAGTGTCGTAAAGTTCCATATGACGATCGAAATGGGACACATGTGGTACTTTAAGTTTCTCAGAATTAAAATTCCCAATAACTTTGTTGTATAGGCAACTGACAAGCGATAAAAAATACTGGTTAGGTTAAATTATGAATTTTTATGTATGAATATTTTTAAGGTTATATAACTTTAAGCATATATTATTATATCATTGAGCTGGAAATTGTTTTCAAATAATATATTTTTCAAAAGACATTATAATGTTTATTCAACAAATATGGTGCAACATGTATCCAAAAGTTTGATGAATTTGCTATCGACAAATGATTTTGGTATGACTATAACAATTGCTAATTTAAAAATAGATATATTTTGTAATCAAGTAGTACTCATACAACGTTTTGTTTCTATTTTATTTCCTAAGTTTTATAGTTATTTATAATAAATTATTTTGAATAATATGATTGACAATATTCGTTTTCAAATTTAATATGCTACAAGCGTTGATAGTTCCCTAAACAGTGGCCTGTAACCGTATAATATATGAACGATTGTTTTACGTTCCTGAACAACTTTCAATGTCAAGCCGTAAGCTTGTTTTGTACATTGTAATCAATTTTAAAGACATTTTCTCAATAATGTTAGTTATAAATTTAAACAATAAATTGAAAAATTATCTATATGAACATTTATTTCTTAATTCGTGTACTGTGTACTAAACTCCTAAATGTATAATTATATTTGAATAATACTACAGTTATAGTGTACGATGCACATATGATGAATACAAAGATTAATTTTAAATTTAATAAATAACCATTGAAGGAGCATGTACAAAATATGTAGGTACTAAAAAATAGGGTTTTCTTCACACAAATTAATAGATTATAAACTGCAAAAAATCAAAAGGTTCTTGTTGACAAAAAACTAAAATTTTAAAAACCCGAGGAAGTCGCTATAACGGTGTGTTAAAACTTAAAATTACATTTTTTATATCGGTAAACTATTGCATGCATACGAAAATCGATCTGGCAGAGAGATCTGTCAGTTTACGAGTATATTTATGAGGACATTTTTTAGTAACTATTAGTTATTACTAGGATGTTACGTAGTTAGCTAATTTTAGTAAAAAATATCACACATATTAATAAAATTTGTATAATTAATTGTTATAATATTATATCATACTATAGGTAGCGTATAAAATAGTATGCAAAGGTTGAAAGGCTCAAAATATAAATATAGCTTAGAATATATCTAAATATTTTGAATAATTCATTGTTTATACAGAAAATTATAAATAAAGTATCCATGATTTCATTTGATGTTTCAAGTTTCCACGATTAATTTTTTGGAATTATAACATAGGTAGGTATTACAGGATATTTTTGAAGCAATATTTAAAAAAATTAAAAAAAACAATAAGACTGTAAAAGTAAAATCTTTAAAATCTTTATGATATGCTTAAAATGAGCCAAAATATATTGAAAATCATATCATTTATGTAAAGAAAATGCTAATATAAATATTTGGGTGAAATTTTAAATTATTTATAAACTGTTTTAGTAACGGTTTTAATCGTTTTTTAATTACTATAAAATAACAAAATCGATTTTATCTAAAATTGATGTTGCGTAAATGTATTCCTGTCTTTCCCGGTTGTTAAGAAAAGTACGGTTACGTTTTTACGTTTAACCTCCCAAAGTCTCAAAATACCAATTAAATCCAATTTGCTATATCACGAACAACATTCAAAGTTGAGGTTCAAATCATTTACTCTACCATAAAAAGTTTAATAGTAGAAATCGTCTATAAAAAATAAATAAAATACCTATCATTGGTTTTACACCTATGTACCTACCATACCATAGGTACGATGTACGTCAACGTTCCGATCAGAATCTAAAATATACATAAATGCCATAATATATACCTAATTACAGTTTATATAAGCTTCATAAATAAATCATGTTTATATGAATACGTGTACCCACTTCGATTTTGTCACAGTAAAAAATACCTCTTTAATTATCCAATTATGCGGGATAAAATTATGTATACAGCAGGACTCGTGGGCAGATTATTAGTTATTACAACGCATAATATCATAATAAATTCTTGTTCTATAATGTTTTACATATTGCTAAATATTTTCATAGTACCTAATGTATGATAATTACTATTATATTAGTAGGTAGTTTTTGGTTTCATAATTTAGTCCAATTTTTTTTTTACTCATATTTACAGTTGTAAAATAATTTAAAAGTAGAAATCTTCACCTTTTAATTTATTATTTCCTTCAACAAATACCTTAAGCTATTGTTACAGTGAAAACGTAACATACACTACCTCTATAACCTATGATATAATATAAACATATTTATATGTCAAATATTATATAATACCTAAACATAAATTAAGTTATTACAGTTGATATATTAAATATTAGAAAATCTGTACTTAAATAAAAGTAAGTACGACTGAATAAGTCAAATATAAGTTTTAATACTATAAAATATCATCATATTTTGGAGCAGTAAAAATGCTTGGATTTTCTATCTCAGTGTATCTGTTAGGGAAATCTCGTTGGTAACTTGGAAAAGGGAATAAAAAAAGGTGGGCTACATTACGTCCATGAAAAACGATTCTAATCGGAGACGGTGTGTCAGCATAGGATATTAAGATAGATGACTATACATAAGGGATATTAATTCAGTGCTCGAATTGGTGGGGGGGGGGTGCGCAGGGGGGCGGAGCTCCCCTACTATTTTTATTTTTTTTTTGCGTACCCCTACTATTTTTTGTATGGCCTGTGTTAAATAATTGCGCCCTTGGAACGCAGTTTTTAAATCGTTAGATTGAGCTCCTCTACTTAATTTTTCCCAATTCGAGCACTGGATATTATCTTATATTATATTTGTATTTCAATTAGTTTTACTTGGGGTGTGTTGAATTAATTTTTGTAAGAAACATTGCATTTGCATAGTATTTTCCTAAAATTATTAGTGATGGTGAAAAAATAATATGGATGTTAATATGTAAAATCAGGCTGAGTGCTTTTGGAACCAGTGCATACATTATATACGCCACTAGTCCAGATCTGTTATAAATTATAATGACTTTTAATTATTCAACCATGAAACGACACGTATTGCAATATTTTTTTTAAATATTGTATTGCTTACAATCTGCGTGTTGACGTTGATTGCAGTTTTTAAAAAAAATAAGTACTCACTTTTATTTGATTTTAAAGTTTTAATTATTTTAATTGTATTATTATGTTTTGTATTGCCTCATTGTGCAAATGTGTAATAATGATATAAATTACAAGACGAATCAAATCCTGAAATAATTTTCCATCATTTACTTAAAGAAGTCGATCAGTAGCTGTAGAAAAGTTGTATGTGTAACATTTTAGATTCTGAGTGGAACGATGAATGTATTGATTTTACAATGATGTTTACAATTATTAAAATTATTAATAATACTATAGATAAGTATACCTATAATATGTATGTCTAATATCTAGAATGACAAATCGTCTCCGCTCAGAATCGTTTTTCTTATACAGTAATATTATATCATTGAATTCAAATTTAATACTATCCATTATACAGTGACCCACTTGTAACCTACTGTACAGCAGAGCGACATCCACTTACTCACCTTTTTTTATTTTTTTTTTGTGTCTGTGTACACGATAAGTAGTCGAAATAATGCTTCGATTTTCAACTTCAGTATCTTGTTCGATTGGGAAGTGAATATCGTTGGTGTATTGGGGAGGTCAAAATTTAAAATTCTCAGTAATTTTCAAAAGCGCCAAGAAAAACCAAAGAAAAATTAAGGAAAAACGGGAATTTTTACGCAAAATCGATTTTTCACAAAATTGAATTTGGTTTTTGGTGTAACTTTAAAAAAAATGATTGTAGATACGTGAAATTTTGACTGAATGTTTATATTAGCATTTTCTATACACCATAACATTTTCAAAATATTTTGACTTATTTTGAGCTCTTTACGGACATTGTCAGTTTTCATTTCTTTTTAGTTTTTTTTCTAAAAATATCAATAAAATTTTATTTATTGATTAAAAAAGCTTGAAAATTTAATAGAAGGCTCCTAGTATATTGTTTCAAAAGCAGATGAAAAATATTAAAAATCCTTAGTCACAGTTTTTTTTTATAAGCATTTAACCCTTTGAGTGCCAAATTAATTTTGACCAGTGGCACCTGCCAGACCAAGTTATTTTTGCATTTTTATTTTTATTTTTTTATATTTTATTATTTTTATTCATTGAATATTATAATGATAAGAAAAAAAAAAACGATAAAACGATTAAAACCGTTACTAAAACAGCTTATAAATAATTTAAAATTTCACCCAAATATTTATATTAGTATTATATTATTATTTTTATATTTATATTTAATATTTATTTTTTTATATTAGCATTTTCTTTACATAAATGATAGGTATGATTTTCAATATATTTTGGCTCATTTTAAGCATATCATAAAGATTTTAAAGATTTCACTTTTACAGTCTTATTGTTTTTTTAAATTTTTTTAAATATTGCTTCAAAAATATCCTGTAATACCTACCTATGTTATAATTCCATAAATATTAATCGTGGAAACTTGAAACATCAAATGAAATCATTGATACTTTATTTATAATTTTCTGTATAAACAATGAATTATTCAAAATATTTAGATATATTCTAAGCTATATTTATATTTTGAGCCTTTCAACCTTTGCATACCACTTTATACGCTACCTATAGTATGATATAATATTCTAACAATTAATTATACAAATTTTATTAATATATGTGATATTTTTTACTAAAATTAGCTAACTACGTAACATCCTAGTAATAACTAATAGTTACTAAAAAATGTCCTCATAAATATACTCGTAAACTGACAGATCTCTCTGCCAGATCGATTTTCGTATGCATGCAATAGTTTACCGATATAAAAAATGTAATTTTAAGTTTTAACACACCGTTATAGCGACTTCCTCGGGTTTTTAAAATTTTAGTTTTTTGTCAACAAGAACCTTTTGATTTTTTGCAGTTTATAATCTATTAATTTGTGTGAAGAAAACCCTATTTTTTAGTACCTACATATTTTGTACATGCTCCTTCAATGGTTATTTATTAAATTTAAAATTAATCTTTATAGGTATTCATCATATGTGCATCGTACACTATAACTGTAGTATTATTCAAATATAATTATACATTTAGG
>NC_042495.1:80586493-80595875 GCF_005508785.2 Acyrthosiphon pisum | reverse complement strand
CTTTATATTTCAACTTATAAGCAATTACATGTCACCGCATAAGAAAACTAAGCTTAGATTAAAAAAAAAAAACAGTTAATATTCGGTTAAAAATGTTTATTGTTATAATGCAGAGTGATTCACCAAACTTGCTCACGCCACTTTTATCCAATTATAATGCTTTTATTTAAATCCTAAAGTTTGGAATTTTTAAGTTTACTTAAAAACCAAATTTCCAGATACTTATAGAGTAGGTTTGTTCTATACTTGAGTTATAATATATTTTTTATACCGATTAAGAATTATCCGATATAATTATCTTCGATATGAAAACTACCCATTTTTCTAAACAATTGTGTAGAAAATTATTAAAAATTATGATGTATCATGTAGGTATATATTGTGTACAAATTAAAACTAGAACGAGTAATTCTCAAAATTATTAAGCTTTAATTAATGATTATTATAGTCCACGATTATAGGTTCATAGGTATGCAAACCTACTTAGTACTTATGATGATTTAAAAATATTATGATAATTAATTATAATATAAGCATTTTATGTTTTAAAAACCGGAGTATAATAAGTAGGTACTAGACTGAGTAGTTCAGATAATACATATATTTTATATATTTTGATGATGAAAACCATTATTAAGAATAATAATTCTTTAGTAGTAAGTAATCCGCAGTATATAAAATTTAATAAGTTCTTTGCAATTTCAATTTATATGCATCAACTTTTAAACAAAAACCACGTGTTTAATCATTTACAAAAAAATAGTTGGTTCTTATTTTTAATAAGAAGTTTGTATCGCCATAGCCCACAGAACACTCCACGATTTATTATTGGTATAAAAATGTCTAAGTACCTTTTCAGAGAAAATGTGATATTTAAGTAATTGTAAAAAATCAGTATTTGAATAAAAGCCTTATTAAATAATAGCAGATAAAGAGGGGGGCGAGCACTAAGCATGTTTAGTGAATCTATAAATTTATAATTTTTATAACTATGAAGTTATACAACATACATATATAAAACATATTTTAATGTAATCTCAATAATTAAAATAAAGTTCTTATCTGCGTTGCTTACAGTTCAATATACAGAACTGCTACCTACACTCTACGGTACAAAATAATTCTGCTCAACAAATTATATTTTGATATTATGAAACCGTCTAAATATATTTGATAGTTAGTGTGAAATAAATTGTTTAAAAAATTATAAAGAGTCACGCGTATTAGATATTTACATTATATAAATATTTTAACTTTCAAACATTTCGTGAATAAATTGTTTCATCAAATTTAGAACTAATGCTACAAAAAAGATTATAATAATATATCATATTATATAAAATGAATATAAAAATATAATAATGTACAATGATTTATTTTACGTTCTATGTTTTGACGTAGGTACAACTGTTGATCCCGAAATTTTCCACGACATTCGTGATCGTATTGTGGTTACAAAAATTATGAAGAAACACTATAAAGTTATAAATAATATAATAATGTATTTAAATGTAAAAGAAATGTGATCTACTTAAAGTCTTAAACATAACATATGGCATGTATAATTCAACTTGACACTTATGAATTGGTTCCAATTAATATTATATAAAACCAGCAATACAATTCAATTTTTATTTTGTGCACGCATATATTCATTTTATATTCCCTCAAAAACAACTACGAATATATTATATAATATAATTAGTTTTACACATTTACATGTTCCTTTTTATTTTAGCCGAAACGTTTATTTAGGACCGTAAATGCATAAAGATTTTACTCATTGGTCTGATTGGTTTTCCCGCGGTAAGGGTGAGATTGCAAATGCATTGAAAAATATTAAGGCCAGTTGAAGTCAATGCATAAAAATGGTTATAATAATTCTACGTTCATATTTGGAACCCTTGACAAAACTTGGCGTTGCAAATCATAATTTGCAAAACATCGGAACTGGTTTTTAAGTCAGTTGTTGACTGAATGTGGGTGTACTGCGTGAACTTGGCATCCCCAACAGAAATCGAATTGACGAATTCTCCTGCAGAGAACAAATCGTTTCAAATAGATGTGCAAAATGTAATATTGTCACTGGTCTGAAGTTCGTGGTGGCTCAAAAGTGGGGGGGTGGGGGGGGGGTACTGACTTGACGAACGTTATTTTTTTACACAGCGACGTAATCGTACACACGATAAAATAATAATAATAATATTATGCTGATGATGACAGGTCTGATCTGCGTGTCTCATTTTCAAGTGTAGAAGACGTTTAACGGGTAAAGAAGAAGCTGGCAGGGTCGTGGGTATTAATGCTGGGTAATTATACGGGTAGTTTGCTTATTAGTATAGTCATTATTAATCAGTTGCTCGGCGATACGATTATATATTATTAGCTAGGTATAATTATAGCCGTCTGTTTCGCACAATCTGAAATTGATTTCCCGCAAAAATATACTCACTGGCTGTGTTTTTGTCGGTTTATACTTTATTCATTTATTGTGTTACATATTATTAGACAGTTTAATTACCTATATATATATATATAAGTTATAACATATTATATCAACGTGGTTGTGTATTTGATTTTGAACAAAATTAATGTAGTAAGCCCAAATATAGATAGCTTCAACATGCGGTGTACGACGTACAAACAATAATAAAATAGTTAGTTCTAAATATTTAGTGCATAAAAGTTAAGACACTGTTTCTGTGGATGGTATTACTCGTCACAATTAATTATCAATTTTATATTAGAATGAAATTGACTTATTATAATATATTTTACGCAGTCCAAAAACAATACTTCGCATCACGTCATATACGTCGTCATTGCTAGCCGCTAGGAATCTAGACTCATATATAAATACGAGTGGAGCGTTCAAAAGTTTTGTCATACCCCTAAACTGGCTATTACCACGCAGTAGTCTGTAGACTACTCGACTTAAGTCCGTCGGTGGCCATTTTCGTAGAATCGACAACATCGCTTCGGCCCAAGTCGTTCCCAGCCGGAAGCGCATGCATATCAAACTTAACCATTTTGATTTTTTAAGTTAAATGTAATAATATTGAGTAAATAAACACAAGCTATTGCATTTATTTTACAAAGAAACAAGTTCAAATAGTTCATTTAGTATAGGTACCTACTATAATAACATCTATAGTACTATAACACATCTTCTCAACAATAACCGTCTCAACGTCAACACAGCAGATAAACGAGCTATGTACGTTACATTATTACATATTATTATTATAATTATTATGTGCATACGTGCGTAATGTCTGCGCTCACAACAATGATAATACAAGCAATCCCAATAATAAAATAATACGTCAGAAGCCAAATTTGTTATCGGAGTGACGCACGGTATGTAGGCACCTATAATTGATTAGGTAGGTACTAATATTATTATATATAATTATTTTTGTTCGTGTGTACAATTTGTATTACCACTACCAGTTTCAGTATTCGCGTACCACTCACTCTTCACCAATCCTATGGGATTAAAAACCATGTTGGTAAGTTTTTAGTTACCGTAAAATGGGGCAACATTGATTTCGAGGGGTAACTTTGATTTTTCTAATAAATTTGATAATACGTTATCATATTTTCATAACCAAACATGTGCCAGTGTTGGCGATTGGATTATTGTGTTGATGATGTTCCGTACATAACATCTTGTTAGTAAAATATATTGTTATCATATTATTTACCGCCTAATCACTTAATCACAAAGACACTCGCATTATTCAAAAAAAACCGTCTCAATTTAAACCTTTATGTAAAATTAATAAAATTTACGTATTTTTGAAAGGTAAGTACATATTACTATTGTATACAATACCATGAATAAAACTGTAACTTTGAATAAACTTAATTTGCAATAGTTTTTATTTTATAATTAAACTTATTCGTTGGGGTATCTTTGATATGCATGTAATGCTAACTTTGATAATCTCATGTATCATTCAAATAATATTTTTATTTTTCAGATGGCTCGTAATCCAAAAAAAAAACTTGGATCAAGACCCTATGGTAACTACACTCTTGAATCACTAAATGAAGCAATTTTGCAAATCGCGGAAGGTAATATGAAAATACTTAAATGAAAAAAGATATCCCACACAAGGGTTGGTAGGACGGCCGAGAAAAAGAACTCGCTTAAATATAGCTCCAGGTGAAAGTATAACTGCTAGACATTTTAACGGAGAAGATAGTGAAACCGGTAATGAAACTGACTACCTTGTCGAAGATGACATTGTTGAAGAAGATCCTATTTCTGACATTGAAAATGTATTTAATATTGAAGAGCCCCCAAATTATACAGTTCCAAATGAAAACCTCAACATTGGTTCTTATGTTTTGGTTAAAGTTGTGTCTGGTCGTCGAAAAGCAACAGTTTTTAAGTATGTAGCAAAGATTACAGAATTAAATGCTGAAGAAATGTCATATGAGTTGTTAGGTATGAAATCCATGGACACATCCCATCAAGTATTTAAAACAGTTGACAATGATATTTTTACTGCACAATTTGATGACATACTAGCTGTTCTTCCTGAACCTAATACTCTTGGAACCAAAGAAAGAAAGCGATACAAGTTTAGTTTCAGTATTGATGTATATGAAGGTTAATTTATTTTAAACTTTATTATTTTCCTTTGTTACCAATTTGTTATACATCCCTATTAAATATCTACATTGTACCTAAGTCAGTAATTACTAATTTAAGTTTAAGTGCCTAAGTCAAGGCTCCATAAAGTGAGGTACCTAAATTGTTAAACATTGTTAACGTTTTTAAGTATAATTTACATTGTTAAGTTTTTTTTATTTAAAGTGATAAAGTATAGTATTATAATTTTAATAAGTTGATGTTAAAACTGAATAACTTAGTCAAGGCTCAATAATGTTACATTGATAAACATTTGCTTGTTAATTATTAAATAGGTACATATTGTTAAAGTTGAATAAATAACAAATTTATAGTAATTATTTAAGCATGTATTGATTTAATTTATATATTCCTATCAAAGTTACCCCATTACAAAGAAATATTAATAACTCAAAAACTTGTTGATGGATTTTGATATGGGGAAAGATTGATACATTTATGTCTCTAACCATTCATTATACACTATAAAATTGAACATATCAAAGTTACCCCATTTGTAGTATAACTTTGATAATTTTTCTGGATCAAAATTTCAAGGGTAATTTTTAAGAAAAATTTTTTTTTCCAAACTCATTTCTGTCTGAATACTTATGAAGAACAATACTCAGTTAACAGTTATTATAAAGCTTAATTTTTCAATGATTTATAAACAAAACATTAAACATTTTTTTTTAATTTTATCAATGTTGCCCCATTTTACGGTAAGAAACTTTACCAATTTTTTCCGGGAAAATTAGTGTGGGCGTTACAGTATGACGAACATCTAAAATACACCACCGGTAACAAAAATGATGATGAACGAAACAACATTAGGTATGTGTAGTTCTTCAAAACTTGGCAATGGCCAACGACTACACCCATTATTATGTATAAAATGTACGTGCTTTAGTTTCGTATTATCTAGACATGAATACATAATACAGCTATCAAAACACTTAACAGTTAATTTGTTACGATTCAATAAATTATTTCTGTTTTGAAAAAAAAATGTAGAAAAATTAAATTCACAAACATCTATAATAGATACCTCGTACCTACTTACATTATCTATCATAGTCATTATTTTAATATCTCACTTATGACTCTAAATTACTAATGTTTCATCAAAACGCACGAAACAGTTATACCTATAATTTTCTTGCAAATTATTATAAACGAGATGATAATTTGAAATTCATCATTATAGTCTCTGTAAACCTAATTAGTGTTACGAATTTAATGAAAAATTATTAGGATCAAACATCGTGTGATGAATTACAAAAATAAATAGTTAATTTGATACCTAACTACAAAATATTGTATATTATTTTATATTTATAAAATCAACTTTAGTGTTGGCTCTAAACTAGAATTCTTGGTATATTAACAGAGTATTATTTTAGTATTCAACAAGTTGTTTAAAACGATATGAAAAAAAATTATTCGAATAATATTTATTGGTATACATTTGTTTCCCATGGATATTAAAAAACATTACCATTAATGATAATATTACCATAGAATATTATAATATAAATTCATTAGAAAATACAAATCCTTATTCAAACCTTGAATTTAAATGTTTAAAGTGACTTAATCACTTATAGGTAAAATGTATTCTGCGATTATTACACGTTACGATCTTTTTTTCTACTTAACAGTAATACGCACGAAGAATACGATTGTCCATAAATAATGTCATTCACTAATAAATTTCATTAAACTATAATGTTACACCTTAGACATTATTTCCTCGATTTATGTATTCGAAATTGTGTAGGTTAGTAAAAGGTATTTATCTAGTATTTCTTTATTCACTAGTTCAGCATGGAGTGAAAAGTTTATTTATTCATTTAAAATAAATTAACTCTACGCGTTGAGTATAATATTACATAGGTATATTACCTAACTAACTGCTATCCCGTCTATATACAAAAACTGTAAAATTAAACAGGGTAAAATTATTTAGTAGTATTCTTGTCACATATTATCTGTAAAAGTTAATGATATTGTGTTATTCAACAAAACTTTTACAAATATTCGCGAAAGCATCAAAATCATATATGATAGTAGCCACTATATGAAATATATAGCCTGCAAAGTATATTTTAAATTATTTCAATTCTCACTCATGTGATCCAAATAAACTAAAAACGGCATTATAGGTATATCGTACATGTTTTATTCCGTACAAACTTTATTTCCATCTACACGTAAATAATTTAAGTTTAAGGAGTTTCCGTATTGTGCATCCTAAAAACCACTCGACCGGATGAAATCGGCGCACATTGGGCAGGTACAAATAATTGTTAGTAATTTAAACGTATTCAACTCATATCTTAATTAACTATTTAAATTATCATCGCCGTGTGTTTAAAATTATTTAATTAACTGCAGTCGTCGTGACATAATAAGACAACAAAACCATCATAAACGCCATTCCTGTCAGTGTAGAACAGATCATGCACGATTAAAGATGAGTTATTTTCGTGATATTTTTAGAAGGTATTGCTTAATAGCAATCCTCTTTTACTAAACGTGTTGTTGTTGTTGTTATTTAATTATTTTCAAATGATTGTTTATTTCATTTTTACGAGCACCGCGTGGATGAAGAAGCAGCGTTATGACTATATAGCTACAGCAGTTATCCTCGGCCTGAAGTTTTATTTGGTCTGTCGCGCTGTTCGCAGTCGTACGAGACTCGTAGGTAATATGACGCCTGCAGCCGCGGCATATAGTGAACACACAACTCTGAAGATGGCCATTGAACCATATTACATACGAAACATCAGATTAAACACGCACGCACAATTTTATAATATAGGTAGGATGCCACTACTAATTCTTGTACATCGTTTGTTTTTATACTCTCAGGACCAAACCGTACTTTGCCGCAGATCTGATCACTGATTGTAGATCCGGTTTGGATTACGTATGGTACCTATATAGGTATATTATTTAAGTTATTTTAATGAAATAGTCATAAATAACGAGCGCGTGAACGTCTATAATATACAGTTTGGTATGCAGTGGGTGGACAGTCAAAAAGCAGAGCAAGTGATGGAGACGAAATAGAACTCAGGCCCCTTAACCCATTATGAAATCGTTTAAAATGCGTCCTCTTCGACACATTAAACATCATACGAACGTTCGTATATGACTTAATACATATTTTATTTATTTTCGAAAATGTATATCACTACTATTTTACCAAGAAATGCGTCATATTTCGACTGGCTTGAAAAGCTTTGGTCTGACACAAAATATAGTGTTGTGATAATAATAACAGTCGTATAACGTTCATTAAATAAATTAGCGAACTACCTAACTTATCAATATAACTTTTCAAAACTCGAGTGCCATATTTTTATTTTTATATTTTGTATAAAATGTATACATGTGCATATGCTTATAATATACTTTGTGATATAAGCTTTAACGACCAAAATTATATATATATATAGAGATCATAGTATAGTTGCCCCGTTAATTGTTGAAAGTTTAAGCTCTGTAAGCTATCGGGTTCAGTCTAAGTTCTCTCCTATTCATTCAGCCCATACATAATGCGCGATAATCAAGTGTCATAAAGTGTAAATTATAGTGATGAATAGTCTATAAAATCACGTTCGGTCTTAGTCTATATGAAACTAAGACATAATATCTGCGATGCGTGCGTCATGGTTCCACGCATACCCATCAGAGAATGTGTACAGACGGAATGTCGGAATTATATATTCTAATAATATAATATACATTATTATTGGTATCCGGTAAACGGTGGTTGGTATAGTGGTAGTGGTGGTGGTGACAAAAATAGTGACAATGTACCCAAATAATAATAATGTTATAATAATTATTAGGTAGGTATAGCCGCGGGTGGTCGCATCGGTTCTTTCTTCATCTCGATCACGTCCGCCGCGCAGTCGTGGCCGCTGCGTCGGCGGCCGTGGGCTGATCCATCCAGAGGATATATTTTATAGGGAGAAAAAAACCTCCAACGTCTGCATGATAATAATAATATGCAACCAGTGCACATGCAATTTATTCATTGTCTCGACCAGGCTGGATCTCGTACAATAATGTCTCATGTCGTATATACATATATTATAATATATAAATTATATACATATAGGTATGTTGTAGCGGGTAGGTGTATATACACACGCAATGTGGTATAGTCCTCGGCCAACGACCATTTTTTTTATCGGTTTCGTTTGGAGAAGACAATAGTCGAAGAATACGTTTTTTTATTTGTTATATTATTACCATCGTTATATTATTATTATTATTATTACTGCGTGACCCATTAGCGAGACGAATTCCTGAAAATCCCTAAAACGTGTTTTAATTATTATAATGTTATTATTATTTATTATCATCTTTGTTAGTTGTTACATTCAAAATTAAAATTAAGAATATTTTATATCGTCGGTTATTATGTTAATAAAAAATAATTATGGTATCGTTAATGTGTTTAAGAGATTTCGTGAATTTTATTTAACAATTATTGCACATTACCCTAATACTGATTGAACAGTAGTTTATACTTTATATGCCTATACTTTATATCCTAACTCTCGAATCAACTTAATGTAATGCACATTAACAATTTCACACATACATATTATGTGTTTCTTCTATAAATTGTAGATACTCCAAAAAACGCCAACTGTCACATATTTAGCCAACTTCATATCTATTCACTTATAGCCTATTGGAGAATTTAAAAATCTAATAATT